>NC_134267.1:246042662-246256184 GCF_031893055.1 Leptodactylus fuscus | reverse complement strand
ACCTGCTACACTCTCTGTGGTTACCCGTTCTGAGATCTCTATCCTTCTGAGGGGTCCCTATGAAACTTGGCTCGAACATAAGGAACAATTGGCTCCCGCTCCTTCGCCGATTTTACCAGCAACCTTGACCCCCTTTCTCCTCCTGACGAAGGTAACTGGACTTACGTTTGATACCTCCCTCTGGCAGTTGCTGAAAAATCTTCAACTGAAGGACCTGTTTCACAATACTTTGCCAATTTCTCAGCAACAACTTCAAAACCTTCTTCCTGGGATGAAACTGAATTTCATAGATCTCGCACAACTCACTACTATTCTCAGGAAACTTTTACTTTCCTCGACCCCCTGTAGACCTCTCACTCCGTTTGAGAAAGGCTTGACTTCGCTCCTCCCATCCCAGAGGAAGATTGCCTCCTGTAAAGCTATGCTCACGCCTTTCTCTGAACCAACTCTCCAATTACTGTATATACTCGAGTATAAGCCGAATTTTTCAGCCCAGTTTTTGAGCTGAAAAAGCCCCCCTCGGCTGATACTCGAGTCAGCAAAAAAAAAAGGAGGGTGAGGGGGGTTTATGACCAGCCACATGTATAGAATCTCCCATAAAATAGTGCAAAAATTTTTTTTTTTTTTTAAATAAAAGTTCTTAATCCCTCCTTTCCCTAGAATACATACAAAAGTAGAAAATGACTGTGAAACACATTATACACATTAGGTATCCCTGTGTCTGACAGTGCCTGGTCTACTGAATATAGGGGATCTGCAGTGCTCCTGTTCCATCAGGAAGGGGTTAATAGGAGCACTGCAGATAGTCAGCCAGGCTGAATTCCAAGTGGGGAAAAAAAAAACAGTCCTCAGGCTCAGGGAAGGGGCAGACAGACAACCAAAACACCCCCTCCCCTTCCCCAGCATCCAGCATCTACTTCACCCAAAAACTACGACCATTTTAATTTTTGAAATTTTCCAGTAGCTGCTGCATTTCCCCCCTAGGCTTATACTCGAGTCAATAAGTTTTCCCAGTTTTTTGTGGTAAAATTAGGGGGGTCGGCTTATATTCGGGTCGGCTTATACTCGAGTATATACGGTAGCTCTCCAATTTTCTGCAGAAGATGTGGACCACATCCTAAGATATTCTCATAGTCCATCTGTTTGTGTGAGACTGCAAGAACTTCCCTATAAAATACTTAGCCGATGCTATCACACTCCAGATTGGCTTTTTCGTCATGGCCTTAGGGATTCGGATCTTTGCTGGCGATGCCACCGCGGGCCTGGAACTACGATGCATATATGGTGGTCCTGTGACTTGATCCAGCCCTTTTGGAGTGAGATTGAAATTCAAATTAACAAAATATTGCACATCTCGGCGCCACTCTTTCCAGATAACGTTCTTTTATCGGGCCCAGATGGATCTCTGAGCCCCAACAAAAAAGCTTTATGGTCGCAATTGATCGGAGTAGCAAAATCGTTAATCCCCTTATTCTGGCTGAATGCCTCTCCCCCCAACGATAGATTTGTGGATAGACAGTGCATCAGGTGGCACGCTCTGAAGAATTACATAGTTGGAAAGAGAGGAAGCATGATAAATATGTGAAGATCTGGTCTAGATGGGGGAAACTGTTTGGATAACTTCTTGTGATTTAAAGTGGTTACTATATCTATTTGTACATTTTGCTTTAGTCCTCCTCCCCCTTCTCCGTTCCTCTCCTTTGGCCCCTTCCCCCTCCTTCTCCCCCTCTCTCTTTCCTCCTTTACTCCTCTTGCTGTGCTTTTCCTCTTCTCTGCCTTCTACATATCCAGAGTTATGTTGTTTTTATCCATTTTCCTCTGACACATGTACTGTGATGATGTTCTTTACCTGACTGCAATGTTAAGCTCATAGTTTGTAGCTCTTTTCTAATGTTATTCTGTCCCAGTGAAGGTGAATTTTACTACTTATTTGTTGCATTTGTAATGGCTGTACATTTGAAATCTTCAATAAAAAGAGATTAAACAAAAAACAAAGCAGGGTGTCCATATTACACAGCAGGGGGTCCATATTACAGAGCAGGGGTCCATATTACACAGCAGGGGGTCCATATTACAGAGCAGGGGCTCCATATTACACAGCAGGGGGTCCATATTACAGAGCAGGGTGTCCATATTACACAGCAGGGGGTCCATATTACAGAGCAGGGTGTCCATATTACAGAGCAGGGGCTCCATATTACAGAGCAGGGGTCCATATTACAGAGCAGGGGCTCCATATTACACAGCAGGGGGTCCATATTACAGAGCAGGGGTCCATATTACAGAGCAGGGGTCCATATTACAGAGCAGGGGGTCCATATTACACAGCAGGGGGTCCCTATTACACAGCAGGGGGTCCATATTACACAGCAGGGGGTCCATATTACAGAGCAGGGGTCCATATTACAGAGCAGGGGTCCATATTACAGAGCAGGGGGTCCATATTACAGAGCAGGGGGTCCATATTACAGAGTAGGGGGTCCATATTACACAGCAGGGGGTCCATATTACAGAGCAGGGGGTCCATATTACAGAGTAGGGGGTCCATATTACACAGCAGGGGGTCCATATTACAGAGCAGGGGTAATAATAATACATTTTATTTATATAGCGCCAACATATTCCGCAGCACTGTACAATTTATAGGGTTCAGATACAGACAGACATACATAACAAAGAACGTCATTTCACACAATGGGACTGAGGGCCCTGCTCAAAAGAGCTTACAATCTATGAGGTAGAGGGGTGACACAGGAGGTAGCAGGGGCGGCATTGCTTATACAGGGGTCAGACAATTTTGTGCATTAGGAATTGTGATAGGCTTGTCTGAAAAGATGCGTCTTTAGTTTGCGTTTGAAACTGTAGAAGTTGGGAGTTAATCTTATTGTCCGGGGTAGAGCATTCCAGAGAAGTGGTGCAGCTCGGGAGAAGTCTTGTATACGAGCGGGGGAGGTTCTGATAATAGAGGATGGAAGTGTTAGATCATTGAGTGAGCGGAGAGCGGGGGTTGGGCGGTAGACAGAGATGAGGGAGGAAATGTAAGGAGGTGCGGCATTATGGAGAGCCTTGTGGGGGAGGGGGAGAACTTTATATTTTATTCTATAATGAATAGGCAGCCAATGTAGTGACTGGCACAGACCAGAGGCCTCGCTGTAGCGTCTAGCCTGATAGATGAGCCTGGCCGCTGCATTCAGAATAGATTGTAGAGGAGAGAGTTTAGTAAGGGGAAGACGGATTAGTAAGGAGTTACAGTAGTCAAGGCGAGAATGAATCAGAGAGACAATAAGTGTCTTTAGTGTATCTCTGGTAAGGAAAGGGTGTATTCTGGAGATGTTTTTGAGGTGGAGGTGACATGGGGTCCATATTACAGAGCAGGGGGTCCATATTACAGAGCAGGGTGTCCATATTACAGAGCAGGGTGTCCATATTACAGAGCAGGGGGTCCATATTACAGAGCAGGGTGTCCATATTACAGAGCAGGGGGTCCATATTACAAAGCAGGGGGTCCATATTACAGAGCAGGGGGTCCTGTGACCCGGACAGCTGCATAAGTCGTCCGGGTCTTGACCTAGCGTGGTGTCACGCTCCTCTCCTTCCTCCTCCCCCTCCCGGCGACTGACGCTGGCCTGGGCGGGGCTTGACAGCCGTATTTAGGCTCCGGTGCTGGACAGGGACTTCCTCTTTGATCCCCGCCAGCGTCGGAGTAAGAAGACCGCGAGACCGCCAGCATCGATGGCTGAGACTACCCAGCAACAGCAGCTCATGGAGTTACTGCAGCAATGGGTAAGAGATGAGGGGACAGCGTGGCTGGAGTCCCTGCTCACTGTGAGCGGGGAGTCCAGCTTGCCTCCTGCTCCACCGGAGTCGCAGCGGGCGGCCTCCACCCGTCCTAGCAGGACGGCGAGGCCTCCTGTGTGGCTGTCTCCTGATACGACCCCTAGTGCCCAGAGTAGGGCTCCGGCACGGGGGAAGGGCCGCGCACTCTATATCTTGCGCATACCGGGCGGCGCACGAGTTCCCTGTCAGGTAGTGCCGGCACCAGGTCTCGTGGGCGCGGGCCTGCTGAGCACATGGCTACTGTGGCTATGGGGGGTGATGCTCCGCCCCTTTCGGCCATTTTGAGCCATGCGTCCCCTGGGACGGCGACAGCATCCGGTGCCCCTGTTCCTCATGTCCCTGAAGGGAGTGCCCCCTTATGGTGTCCTCCCAGCAGGCCCAGGCCGTGTCAGCTCCAGTGGGGCCTAGTAATCCCATGGTTCTTGCTGTTCCCTTAGCTCCTCCACTGCCGCCGGGTAGATTGGCGCGGTGGTTTGGGAGGGTGGCTGCTGCTCCTGCGGCAGCTGGGTCTGACAGTGCGGCTGTTTCCCATGCTATGGTAGCTGGTGTTTCTCCCCAGGCCTCCTCTGCCGCTCCTTTACCGGCGGGTCTAAGTGCTGCTGCGGCTTCCCCTGATATAGTCCCAGAGAGTAAGGAGGGGTTCTTTGAAGTAGATTATGTGCCCAGGACTCCTCATGTCTTGCCGCGTCCTCACCCCCTTTCATCATCTAGTCGGGCGTGGGAGTCTAGGGCCCGCTCCTACAGGAGCTCTGGGGCTGATGAGGTGTCCTTGCGGTCTGGTCGGTCCCGTCGTTACCGTAGTTGGTCCAGATCTCTGAGTCGGCGCAGGCATCGTGAGTCTCGGTATGATAGGCGTAGGTCGGAGTCCTGTTCGACTTCATCGTCTCGGGGTTCGTGCAGGTCACGTCGCTCGCACTATAGCAGGAGTTCCAGGAAGCGGAGTGGGAGAAGTGACTATGGTTCCGCCCAGGGCGATCCAGTCGTGCCTGCTGTTGCGGTACCTGAGCCTGCTCCTGTATCAGCTCCGCTGCCTCCATCCCTGGTAGTTTCGGCGCAGCCTCCAGTGATTCCGGCTGGTGAGTTCACTTGGTTACAGGCTTGGTCTTCGCAGATGCCACCGGCTGGTGGCGATATGTTAGATATTCTAAAAGCCATGGTTACACAGTTGGAAGGTAGGGGGCAGTCACTTGCTTCCCCAGGGGCGGTAGTGACGCAGCCTGAGCCGGTTCCCCCTCCTTCAGGTTTGCGATTTAGAGATTCTTATTTCTGTGCTGTGACTCCGCTGGGTACTCATGTATCGGCTGAGCTTAGGCACAAGATTACGAGTGGTGAATATATTGATATTTGGCTTTTGTTGTCTCCTGAACAAGTCATGGTAGATAGAGAAAGGGGGTTTGGTCGGGGTGATGACAGAAAGCCAAGAGTGGCTAAAACATTTTCGAAATTGGTTGCAAGCCTTTGCGATATATTCTTGCATTCTCTGTCAGTCGGCTCCTGAAGTGGCGGCTGAGCTATTTGTGTACTTGGAGACTATTTTTCAGCTCACAAACTCTATGGGGGAATGGCATGGTGGAAGTACGATGAGGAGTTCCGGCGTCGGTTGGCGCTTCAGCCGGAGGTCGGTTGGGCTTCTAAAGCCACCGACATCTGGATTCAACTGATGCTCTCGCCGAAGCCAGTAGCTTCTCCCTTTCCATCCGCAGCTGCGGGGGGAGCTGGTCCTCCCTCCGCGGCCGTTCGCAGACCTGGTGCCTGCTGGATGTTTAATGAAGGGCACTGTCGCTTCTTCGCATCATGCCGCTACGAGTGTTCAGTGAGGTCGCGGTGATTGGAAGATCCTCCCAGGCCCCTGTGGTGCTGGTGTTTCATGCGGGTGGCAACGATTTAGGTGTGGTACGCTTGTCCGAACTGATATCGTTGATCCGCTCGGATTTGGATCGGTTTCCAGCGTTCTTCCCTGATGTGGTGATTGTCTGGTCGGAGGTGGTGCCCAGGGCCCGCTGGCGAGATGCTCGTGATCCAGCGGCTTTGGAACGGGCCAGACGACTTCTTAACTTGCGGGTGTCGCGACATCTGCACTCCCATGCTGGGGTGGTGGTTAGGCACAGACAGCTGGAGGGTGATAACCAGGCGCTGCTCCGCAGAGATGGTGTCCATTTGACCGATATTGGGCTAGATATTTTCTTGTCTGGGCTTCAGGATGGGATTGAGCAGGTGTTGTTTATGCTCTTGGAGGGGGGGGTCGGACCCCTTTGTAGGTTTACATCAGGTTCCGGTGGCGGGACCTTGCGCCTCCCCTCCTAGCTTTTGGTTATCTGGAGTAGAAGATGAGAGGCGCGTCACCCGCTGAACATCAAGCACATGCACACTGCCGGCGGTGGTGGCGCATTCTGGTGACGCGACTTGTCTTGAAATAGAGGGGGGTAGCAGGGTTCTGCTGATGTGTTTATTTAATAAAGCTGTGGCCGACCCCCACAATTTTCACCCAAGAGAGTGTTGTGGGTCCATATTACAGAGCAGGGTGTCCATATTACAGAGCAGGGGTCCATATTACAGAGCAGGGGGTCCATATTACAGAGCAGGGGGTCCATATTACAGAGCAGGGGGTCCATATTACAGAGCAGGGGGCCCATATTACAGAGCAGGGGGCCCATATTACACAGCAGGGGGTCCATATTACACAGCAGGGGGTCCATATTACACAGCAGGGGGTCCATATTACAGAGCAGGGGGTCCATATTACAGAGCAGGGGGCCCATATTACAGAGCAGGGGGTCCATATTACAGAGCAGGGGGTCCATATTACACAGCAGGGGGTCCATATTACACAGCAGGGGGTCCATATTACAGAGCAGGGGGTCCATATTACAGAGCAGGGGGTCCATATTACAGAGCAGGGGGTCCATATTACAGAGCAGGGGGTCCATATTACAGTGCAGGGTGTCCATATTACACAGCAGGGGGTCCATATTACAGAGCAGGGGGTCCATATTACAGAGCAGGGTGTTCATATTACAGAGCAGGGGGTCCATATTACAGAGCAGGGCGTCCATATTACACAGCAGGGGGTCCATATTACAGAGCAGGGTGTCTGTATTTGCAGATGATACTAAACTTTTTAAGGAAATCAATAATGAGGAGGATAGTAGAATATTACAGGGGGATCTAAGGAAACTGGAAGCATGGGGGGGGCGGAGACTTGGCAAATGAAGTTTAATGTAGATAAATGTAAGGTAACGCACTTTGGTCGGCGTAATATAATGTCTGACTATGGACTTAATAGTAAATTACTGGGTAAGGGTGCATTCACACTACGGATATGGTGACTGATTCTGAATGTAAAATCACGTTTAGAATCAGCAGCGTATAAAGCAGTTCCCATTCATTTCTACGGGAGCCGGCATATGAGCGCTGCCCATAGAAATGAATGGGAAGTGTTCGGCAGCCCTGCCGTAGCGCCGGCGTGTACGGCTGTGATACATGCTGGCGTTACGCAGTGTGAATGCACCCTAAGACTGCCAATGAGAGAGACTTAGGGATTTTGGGGGACAGTAAGCTTACCTGTAGTGACCAGTGTCAGGCAGCTGCTGCCAAGGCAAATACAATTATGGGATGCATCAAAAGAGGTCGAGATTGTCATGACAAGGACATAGTTCTATCTCTATACAAATCACTGGTGCGGCCACACTTAGAATATTATTAGGGGAATGGCGGGACTGGAGGACAACGAGAGGTTAACAGACTGGGGGTTATTCAGTTTAGAGAAAAGTCTCTCCGGGGAGATCTAATAACAATGTACAAATACATGAAGGGACAATACAAAGAACTTTCTAAGGATATTATTACACCTAGACCAGTGACCGTGACAAGGGGACGTCCTCTACATCTAGACCAGTGACCGTGACAAGGGGACGTCCTCTACACCTAGACCAGTGACAGTGACCAGGGGATGTCCTCTACACCTAGACCAGTGACAGTGACAAGGGGACGTCCTCTACACCTAGACCAGTGACAGTAACAAGGGGATGTCCTCTACACCTAGACCAGTGACCGTGACAAGGGGACGTCCTCTACACCTAGACCAGTGACAGTGACCAGGGGATGTCCTCTACACCTAGACCAGTGACAGTGACAAGGGGACGTCCTCTACACCTAGACCGGTGACAAGGGGACGTCCTCTACACCTAGACCAGTGACAGTGACAAGGGGACGTCCTCTACACCTAGACCAGTGACAGTGACAAGGGGACGTGCTCTACACCTAGACCAGTGACAATGATAAGAGGACGTCCTCTACACCTAGACCAGTGACCGTGACAAGGAGACGTCCTCTACACCTAGACTGGTGACAGTGACAAGGGGACGTCCTCTACACCTAGACCAGTGACAGTGACCAGGGGATGTCCTCTACACCTAGACCAGTGACAGTGACAAGGGGACGTCCTCTACACCTAGACCAGTGACAAGGGGACGTCCTCTACACCTAGACCAGTGACAGTGACAAGGGGACGTCCTCTACACCTAGACCAGTGACAGTGACAAGGGGACGTGCTCTACACCTAGACCAGTGACAATGATAAGAGGACGTCCTCTACACCTAGACCAGTGACAGTGACAAGGGGACGTCCTCTACACCTAGACCAGTGACAGTGACCAGGGGACGTCCTCTACACCTAGACCGGTAACAGTGACAAGGGGACGTCCTCTACACCTAGACCTGTGACAGTGACCAGGGGACGTCCTCTACACCTAGACCTGTGACAGTGACCAGGGGACGTCCTCTACACCTAGACCAGTGACAGTGACAAGGGGACGTCCTCTACACCTAGACCAGTGACAATGATAAGAGGACGTCCTCTACACCTAGACCAGTGACAGTGACCAGGGGACGTCCTCTACACCTAGACCGGTGACAGTGACAAGGGGACGTCCTCTACACCTAGACCTGTGACAGTGACCAGGGGACGTCCTCTACACCTAGACCTGTGACAGTGACCAGGGGACGTCCTCTACACCTAGACCAGTGACAGTGACAAGGGGACGTCCTCTACACCTAGACCAGTGACAGTGACAAGGGGACGTCCTCTACACCTAGACCGGTGACAGTGACAAGGAGACGTCCTCTACACCTAGACCAGTGACAGTGACAAGGGGACGTCCTCTACACCTAGACCGGTGACAGTGACAAGGGGACGTCCTCTACACCTAGACCGGTGACAGTGACAAGGAGACGTCCTCTACACCTAGACCAGTGACAGTGACAAGGGGACGTCCTCTACACCTAGACCAGTGACAATGATAAGAGGACGTCCTCTACACCTAGACCAGTGACAGTGACCAGGGGACGTCCTCTACACCTAGACCGGTGACAGTGACAAGGGGACGTCCTCTACACCTAGACCTGTGACAGTGACCAGGGGACGTCCTCTACACCTAGACCAGTGACAGTGACAAGGGGACGTCCTCTACACCTAGACCAGTGACAGTGACAAGGGGACGTCCTCTACACCTAGACCGGTGACAGTGACAAGGGGACGTCCTCTACACCTAGACCGGTGACAGTGACAAGGAGACGTCCTCTACACCTAGACCAGTGACAGTGACAAGGGGACGTCCTCTACACCTAGACCGGTGACAGTGACAAGGAGACGTCCTCTACACCTAGACCAGTGACAGTGACAAGGGGACGTCCTCTACACCTAGACCGGTGACAGTGACAAGGGGACGTCCTCTACACCTAGACCGGTGACAGTGACAAGGGGACGTCCTCTACACCTAGACCGGTGACAGTGACAAGGGGACGTCCTCTACACCTAGACCGGTGACAGTGACAAGGAGACGTCCTCTACACCTAGACCAGTGACAAGGGGGCGTCCTCTACACCTAGACCAGTGACAGTGACAAGGGGATGTCCTCTACACCTAGACCGGTGACAGTGACAAGGGGACGTCCTCTACACCTAGACCGGTGACAGTGACAAGGAGACGTCCTCTACACCTAGACCAGTGACAGTGACCAGGGGACGTCCTCTACACCTAGACCAGTGACAGTGACAAGGGGACGTCCTCTACATCTAGACCAGTGACCGTGACAAGGGGACGTCCTCTACATCTAGACCAGTGACCGTGACAAGGGGACGTCCTCTACACCTAGACCAGTGACAGTGACCAGGGGATGTCCTCTACACCTAGACCAGTGACAGTGACAAGGGGACGTCCTCTACACCTAGACCAGTGACAGTAACAAGGGGATGTCCTCTACACCTAGACCAGTGACCGTGACAAGGGGACGTCCTCTACACCTAGACCAGTGACAGTGACCAGGGGATGTCCTCTACACCTAGACCAGTGACAGTGACAAGGGGACGTCCTCTACACCTAGACCGGTGACAAGGGGACGTCCTCTACACCTAGACCAGTGACAGTGACAAGGGGACGTCCTCTACACCTAGACCAGTGACAGTGACAAGGGGACGTGCTCTACACCTAGACCAGTGACAATGATAAGAGGACGTCCTCTACACCTAGACCAGTGACCGTGACAAGGAGACGTCCTCTACACCTAGACCGGTGACAGTGACAAGGGGACGTCCTCTACACCTAGACCAGTGACAGTGACCAGGGGATGTCCTCTACACCTAGACCAGTGACAGTGACAAGGGGACGTCCTCTACACCTAGACCAGTGACAAGGGGACGTCCTCTACACCTAGACCAGTGACAGTGACAAGGGGACGTCCTCTACACCTAGACCAGTGACAGTGACAAGGGGACGTGCTCTACACCTAGACCAGTGACAATGATAAGAGGACGTCCTCTACACCTAGACCAGTGACAGTGACAAGGGGACGTCCTCTACACCTAGACCAGTGACAGTGACCAGGGGACGTCCTCTACACCTAGACCGGTAACAGTGACAAGGGGACGTCCTCTACACCTAGACCTGTGACAGTGACCAGGGGACGTCCTCTACACCTAGACCTGTGACAGTGACCAGGGGACGTCCTCTACACCTAGACCAGTGACAGTGACAAGGGGACGTCCTCTACACCTAGACCAGTGACAATGATAAGAGGACGTCCTCTACACCTAGACCAGTGACAGTGACCAGGGGACGTCCTCTACACCTAGACCGGTGACAGTGACAAGGGGACGTCCTCTACACCTAGACCTGTGACAGTGACCAGGGGACGTCCTCTACACCTAGACCTGTGACAGTGACCAGGGGACGTCCTCTACACCTAGACCAGTGACAGTGACAAGGGGACGTCCTCTACACCTAGACCAGTGACAGTGACAAGGGGACGTCCTCTACACCTAGACCGGTGACAGTGACAAGGAGACGTCCTCTACACCTAGACCAGTGACAGTGACAAGGGGACGTCCTCTACACCTAGACCGGTGACAGTGACAAGGGGACGTCCTCTACACCTAGACCGGTGACAGTGACAAGGAGACGTCCTCTACACCTAGACCAGTGACAGTGACAAGGGGACGTCCTCTACACCTAGACCAGTGACAATGATAAGAGGACGTCCTCTACACCTAGACCAGTGACAGTGACCAGGGGACGTCCTCTACACCTAGACCGGTGACAGTGACAAGGGGACGTCCTCTACACCTAGACCTGTGACAGTGACCAGGGGACGTCCTCTACACCTAGACCAGTGACAGTGACAAGGGGACGTCCTCTACACCTAGACCAGTGACAGTGACAAGGGGACGTCCTCTACACCTAGACCGGTGACAGTGACAAGGGGACGTCCTCTACACCTAGACCGGTGACAGTGACAAGGAGACGTCCTCTACACCTAGACCAGTGACAGTGACAAGGGGACGTCCTCTACACCTAGACCGGTGACAGTGACAAGGAGACGTCCTCTACACCTAGACCAGTGACAGTGACAAGGGGACGTCCTCTACACCTAGACCGGTGACAGTGACAAGGGGACGTCCTCTACACCTAGACCGGTGACAGTGACAAGGGGACGTCCTCTACACCTAGACCGGTGACAGTGACAAGGGGACGTCCTCTACACCTAGACCGGTGACAGTGACAAGGAGACGTCCTCTACACCTAGACCAGTGACAAGGGGGCGTCCTCTACACCTAGACCAGTGACAGTGACAAGGGGATGTCCTCTACACCTAGACCGGTGACAGTGACAAGGGGACGTCCTCTACACCTAGACCGGTGACAGTGACAAGGAGACGTCCTCTACACCTAGACCAGTGACAGTGACCAGGGGACGTCCTCTACACCTAGACCAGTGACAGTGACAAGGTGACGTCCTCTACACCTAGGCCAGTGACAGTGACAAGGGGACGTCCTCTACACCTAGACCAGTGACAGTGACAAGGGGACGTCCTCTACACGTAGACCAGTGACAGTAACAAGGGGACGTCCTCTACACCTAGACCGGTGACAGTGACAAGGGGACGTCCTCTACACCTAGACTGGTGAAAATGACAAGGGGACGTCCTCTACACCTAGACCGGTGACAGTGACAAGGGTACGTCCTCTACACCTAGACCAGTGACAGCGACAAGGGGACGTCCTCTACACCTAGACCAGTGACAGTGACAAGGGGACGTCCTCTACACCTAGACCAGTGACAGTGACAAGAGGACGTCCTCTACACCTAGACCAGTGACAAGGGGACATCCTCTACACCTAGACCAGTGATAAGGGGACGTCCTCTACACCTAGACCAGTGACAGTGACAAGGGGACGTCCTCTACACCTAGATCGGTAACAGTGACAAGAGGACGTCCTCTACACCTAGACCAGTGACAGTGACAAGGGGACGTCCTCTACACCTAGATCGGTAACAGTGACAAGAGGACGTCCTCTACACCTAGACCGGTGACAGTGACAAGGGGACGTCCTCTACACCTAGACCGGTGACAGTGACAAGGGGACGTCCTCTACACCTAGACCAGTGACAGTGACAAGGGGACGTCCTCTACACCTAGACCAGTGACAGTGACAAGGGGACGTCCTCTACACCTAGACCGGTGACAGTGACAAGGGGACGTCCTCTACACCTACACCAATGACAGTGACAAGGGGACGTCTGCTACACCTAGACCGGTGACAATGACAAGGGGACATCCTCTACACCTAGACCAGTGACAGTAACAAGGGGACCTCCTCTACACCTAGACCAGTGACAGTAACAAGGGGACGTCCTCTACACCTAGACCAGTGACAGTGACAAGGGGACGTCCTCTACACCTAGACCGGTGACAGTGACAAGGGGACGTCCTCTACACCTAGACCGGTGACAGTGACAAGGGGACGTCCTCTACACCTAGACCAGTGACAGTGACAAGGGGACGTCCTCTACACCTAGACCAGTGACAAGGGGACGTCCTCTACACCTAGACTGGTGACAGTGACAAGGGGACGTCCTCTACACCTAGATCGGTGACAGTGACAAGGGGACGTCCTCTACACCTAGACCAGTGACAGCGACAAGGGGACGTCCTCTACACCTAGACCAGTGACAGTGACAAGGGGACGTCCTCTACACCTAGACCAGTGACAGTGACAAGAGGACGTCCTCTACACCTAGACCAGTGGCAAGGGGACATCCTCTACACCTAGACCAGTGATAAGGGGACGTCCTCTACACCTAGACCGGTGACAGTGACAAGGGGACATCCTCTACACCTAGATCGGTAACAGTGACAGGAGGACGTCCTCTACACCTAGACCGGTGACAGTGACAAGGGGACGTCCTCTAGACCGGTGACAGTGACAAGGGGACGTCCTCTACACCTAGACCGGTGACAGTGACAAGGGGACGTCCTCTACACCTAGACCGGTGACAGTGACAAGGGGACGTCCTCTACACCTAGACCGGTGACAGTGACAAGGGGACGTCCTCTACAGCTAGACCGGTGACAGTGACAAGGGGACGTCCTCTACACCTAGACCGGTGACAGTGACAAGGGGACGTCCTCTACACCTAGACCGGTGACAGTGACAAGGGGACGTCCTCTACACCTAGACCGGTGACAGTGACAAGGGGACGTCCTCTACAGCTAGACCGGTGACAGTGACAAGGGGACGTCCTCTACACCTAGACCGGTGACAGTGACAAGGGGACGTCCTCTACACCTAGACCGGTGACAGTGACAAGGGGACGTCCTCTACACCTAGACCGGTGACAGTGACAAGGGGACGTCCTCTACACCTAGACCAGTGACAGTAACAAGGGGACGTCCTCTACACCTAGACCAGTGACAGTAACAAGGGGACGTCCTCTACACCTAGACCAGTGACAGTGACAAGGGGATGTCCTCTACACCTAGACCATTCACAGTGACAAGGGGACGTCCTCTACACCTAGACCGGTGACAGTGACAAGGGTACGTCCTCTACACCTAGACCAGTGACAGTGACAAGGGGACGTCCTGTACACCTAGACCAGTGACAAGGGGACGTCCTCTACACCTAGACCAGTGACAAGGGGACGTCCTCTACACCTAGACCGGTGACAGTGACAAGGGGACGTCCTCTACACCTAGATCGGTAACAGTGACAAGAGGACGTCCTCTACACCTAGACCAGTGACAGTAACAAGGGGACGTCCTCTACACCTAGACCGGTGACAGTGACAAGGGGACGTCCTCTACACCTAGACCGGTGACAGTGACAAGGGGACGTCCTCTACACCTAGACCGGTGACAGTGACAAGGGGACGTCCTCTACACCTAGACCGGTGACAGTGACAAGGGGACGTCCTCTACACCTAGACCAGTGACAGTGACAAGGGGACGTCCTCTACACCTAGACCGGTGACAGTGACAAGAGGACGTCCTCTACACCTAGACCAGTGACAGTGACAAGGGGACGTCCTCTACACCTAGACCAGTGACAGTGACAAGGGGACGTCCTCTACACCTAGACCGGTGACAGTGACAAGGGGACGTCCTCTACACCTAGACCAGTGACAGTGACAAGGGGACGTCCGCTACACCTAGACCGGTGACAATGACAAGGGGACATCCTCTACACCTAGACCAGTGACAGTAACAAGGGGACGTCCTCTACACCTAGACCAGTGACAGTGACAAGGGGACGTCCTCTACACCTAGACCAGTGACAGTGACAAGGGGACGTCCGCTACACCTAGACCAGTGACAATGACAAGGGGACGTCCTCTACACCTAGACCAGTGACAGTAACAAGGGGACGTCCTCTACACCTAGACCAGTGACAGTGACAAGGGGACGTCCTCTACACCTAGACCAGTGACAGTGACAAGGGGACGTCCTTTACATCTAGACCGGTGACAGTGACAAGGGGACGTCCTCTACACCTAGACCGGTGACAGTGACAAGGGGACGTCCTCTACACCTAGACCGGTGACAGTGACAAGAGGACGTCCTCTACACCTAGACCGGTGACAGTGACAAGGGGACGTCCTCTACACCTAGACCAATGACAGTGACAAGGGGACGTCCGCTACACCTAGACCGGTGACAATGACAAGGGGACATCCTCTACACCTAGACCAGTGACAGTAACAAGGGGACGTCCTCTACACCTAGACCAGTGACAGTAACAAGGGGACGTCCTCTACACCTAGACCAGTGACAGTGACAAGGGGATGTCCTCTACACCTAGACCATTCACAGTGACAAGGGGACGTCCTCTACACCTAGACCGGTGACAGTGACAAGGGTACGTCCTCTACACCTAGACCAGTGACAGTGACAAGGGGACGTCCTGTACACCTAGACCAGTGACAAGGGGACGTCCTCTACACCTAGACCAGTGACAAGGGGACGTCCTCTACACCTAGACCGGTGACAGTGACAAGGGGACGTCCTCTACACCTAGATCGGTAACAGTGACAAGAGGACGTCCTCTACACCTAGACCAGTGACAGTAACAAGGGGACGTCCTCTACACCTAGACCGGTGACAGTGACAAGGGGACGTCCTCTACACCTAGACCGGTGAAAATGACAAGGGGACGTCCTCTACACCTAGACCGGTGACAGTGACAAGGGGACGTCCTCTACACCTAGACCAGTGACAGCGACAAGGGGACGTCCTCTACACCTAGACCTGTGACAGTGACAAGGGGACGTCCTCTACACCTAGACCAGTGACAGTGACAAGAGGACGTCCTCTACACCTAGACCAGTGACAAGGGGACATCCTCTACACCTAGACCAGTGATAAGGGGACGTCCTCTACACCTAGACCAGTGACAGTGACAAGGGGACGTCCTCTACACCTAGACCGGTGACAGTGACAAGGGGACATCCTCTACACCTAGACCAGTGACAGTGACAAGGGGACATCCTCTACACCTAGACCAGTGACAGTGACAAGGGGACGTCCTCTACACCTAGACCGGTGACAGTGACAAGGGGACGTCCTCTACACCTAGACCAATGACAGTGACAAGGGGACGTCTGCTACACCTAGACCGGTGACAATGACAAGGGGACATCCTCTACACCTAGACCAGTGACAGTAACAAGGGGACGTCCTCTACACCTAGACCAGTGACAGTAACAAGGGGACGTCCTCTACACCTAGACCGGTGACAGTGACAAGGGGACGTCCTCTACACCTAGACCAGTGACAGTGACAAGGGGACGTCCTCTACACCTAGACCAGTGACAAGGGGACGTCCTCTACACCTAGACTGGTGACAGTGACAAGGGGACGTCCTCTACACCTAGATCGGTGACAGAGACAAGGGGACGTCCTCTACACCTAGACCAGTGACAGCGACAAGGGGACGTCCTCTACACCTAGACCAGTGACAGTGACAAGGGGACGTCCTCTACACCTAGACCAGTGACAGTGACAAGAGGACGTCCTCTACACCTAGACCAGTGGCAAGGGGACATCCTCTACACCTAGACCAGTGATAAGGGGACGTCCTCTACACCTAGACCAGTGACAGTGACAAGGGGACGTCTGCTACACCTAGACCGGTGACAATGACAAGGGGACATCCTCTACACCTAGACCAGTGACAGTGACAAGGGGACGTCCTCTACACCTAGACCAGTGACAGTGACAAGAGGACGTCCTCTACACCTAGACCAGTGACAAGGGGACGTCCTCTACACCTAGACCAGTGACAGTGACAAGGGGACGTCCTCTACACCTAGACCAGTGACAGTGACAAGAGGACGTCCTCTACACCTAGACCGGTGACAGTGACAAGGGGACGTCCTCTACATCTAGACCTTTGACAGTGACAAGAGGACGTCCTCTACACCTAGACCAGTGACAGTGACAAGGGGACGTCCTCTACACCTAGACCGGTGACAGTGACAAGAGGACGTCCTCTACACCTAGACCAGTGACAGTGACAAGGGGACGTCCTCTACACCTAGGCCAGTGACAAGAGACGTCCTCTACACCTAGACCAGTGACAGTGACAAGGGGACGTCCTCTACTCCTAGACCAGTGACAAGAGGACGTCCTCTACACCTAGACCAGTGACAAGGGGACGTCCTCTACACCTAGACCAGTGACAAGGGGACGTCCTCTACACCTAGACCTGTGACAAGGGGAGGTCCTCTACACCTAGACCAGTGACAAGGGGACATCCGCTACGTCTGGAGGAGAGAAGGTGTCACCAGAACCATAGAAGGGGATTCTTCACAGTAAGAGCAGCGAGGCTCTGGAACTCTCTACCCCAGGAAGTGGTGATGGCGGATTCATTAAACAAGTCCATAGTGGGCCTGGATGACTTTCTTGAAGAGAATAATATAACAGGTTATGGACTCTAGATTGTAAGGACACGTTGATCCAGGGTTTTTATACTGACTGCCAGATTTGGAGTTGGGAAGGAATTTTTTCCCCTGAAATGGGACAATTGGCTGGAGCCTCATGGGGTAACATCTACTATGTAACTATGTATTCTCTTCACCATGCAGTTTCCATCATGTATTGGTGAATTTCCTTATTTTCTCACATATTGGTCTCATACACGATAATTAGAGATGAGCGAACAGCGTTTGATTGAATATCAGGCTGTTCGAGATATTCGATTCCAATCAAATAACATGCGGCAAACGCAGTAAAAATTTGTATCCCCTCCCACCTTTCTCTGGCGCTTTTTTTTGCACCAATAACTGTGCAGGGGAGGTGGGACAGGAACTACGACAACCGAGGCATTGAAAAAAAATTGGAAAAAGCCATTGGCTGCCAAAATCAGGTGACCTCGGAGTTATAAGAATAGTGGCTGCCATCTTCGTCTTATTTGTGGCTAGGAGACATAGGGATAGAGATCTGCTGAGGGCGAGAGAGGGATGAACTTCTGCTAGGCAGGAAAAACTGAAGAACAGCTCTTCTCAGCGTTATATACTGCAGGGAGAGGAGTCGGTAAGACGCTCAATCCATGGAAATGCGGCTGGGGAGCAAGGTTGCCATCAACCAACAGTGTCTCCCGTGCCTACAGCTCTGCGGCAGCAAGCATTGCGCTTCCCCATAGTCCCCGGCTTGATGGCCACATTAAGTAGGGTGCAGGGTACAACACTAACCAGGCCCGAGCACCAGGAAGGGGTGTTACAATGGCTGGCGGACAATGCTTCCAGCACATTCTCCACCAGCCAGTCAGCCTCTACCTCAACTCCTCCTCCTACCCAACAGTCTGGTCCTCCTTCCTCACAACATGCCCAATCTTCCCAGCAAAGTAATCCCACCTTTCCTACCTCCCAGGAGCTGTATTCGGGTCCATTCACTGTCCCTTTCTCTGTCCCTCCACTTCTCGAATCCCGGGAGCTAACAGATAAGTTGCTGTGTCCTGATGCCCATACACTGGAGCATCCGCCATCTCCTGTTGATTTTGTTGTTGTTGACCAGCAACCCACCTTCAGTGACGATGACGAGACAGTTGCCATCAGGGCAGCCTGGTGCCATGTGCAGGTGGAGGAGCCAAGAGAGGAAATGGAAGAGGAGGTGGTGGACCACGAGGACAATGACCCGACCTGGACAGGGGGGATGTCAAGTGGGGAGAGCAGTGGAGATGTGGAGGGAAGTGCAGCACCAAAGAGGGTGGCTAGAGGCAGAGGCATGTCCAGAGGCAGAGGACAGCTGGTTCACCGAAGCCAGGCCACAGCCAGCAGGGCCCAAATTATTCCCTCTTCTAGCCAGCCTAGAAAAACTCCCCCATTGAGGCCATGGTCTTCGGTGGTGTGGAGATTTTTCAATGTATGTGCAGAGGACAAATATAGTGCGGTTTGCACACTTTGCAACTCAAAAGTGAGTAGGGACTCTGAAAAGAGCAACCTCACAACCACTGCCATGCGCCGTCATTTGGAAGGCAAGCACTGGGCTCAGTGGCAGAGAGCAAACGCAGGACTATTGTCGTCTGGCATTGTCACCACTACAGTCCAGACCAGCAGCCAGGAAACCTCCACCACTTTGGGGACTTCTCCCTCATCCTCCCCTTTTCCTGTCTCAGCTACTTCTCCTGCACCATCATGCACCTCTTCCCAGCAACCCACCATCTCCCAGACGTTTGAGCGCAGACAAAAATACAGCGCTACCCACCCTCATGCACAAGCCTTAAACGTGCACATCTCCAAACTCCTGGCCCAGGAGATGTTGCCGTTCCGGCTTGTGAAAACTCAGGCCTTCCGTGACCTGATGGCAAGTGCAGCACCTCGCTATGCTGTCCCTAGCCGTCACTACTTCTCCTGCTGTGCCATCCCCACCTTGCACCAGCACATATCACGCACCATCAGGCGGTCACTAAGTTCTGCGCTTTGCACAAAGGTCCACTTAACCACCGACGCGTGGGCAAGTGCATGCGGACAGGGACGCTACATTTCACTGACGGCACACTGGGTGAATGTAGTTGAGGCTGGGACGGGGTCACAAACTGGGGCGGCCTACCTCATCTCCCCGCCCAACATTCCTTGCAGGGGCTCTGAACCACCACCGTCCTCCTCCTAAGCCTCCGCCGTCACATCGCGCCCAGCTACCTGCTGAAAACGCTGCAGCGCTGGTGTGGGGAGACGTCAGCAGGCCGTGCTGAAGCTCATCAGCTTGGAGGACAGACAGCACACTGCCTCCGAGGTGAGGGATGCCCTCCTTGATGAGACGTCAATATGGCTTTCACCGCTGCACCTGGGCCCAGGCATGGTCGTGTGTGATAATGGCCGCAACCTGGTAGCGGCTCTGGAGCTTGCCAACCTCCGACACGTTCCATGCCTGGCCCATGTGTTCAATTCAGTGGTGCAACGGTTTTTAAAAACGTACCCTGTGTGAGCAGCAGAGACCCTTGATGGAGTACCATCTCCAAAACCCAAGGGTTCCTCAGATTCAGCTCCTGCAGTTTCTGCACCATGAGTGGCCATGGATGGCAGACTTATGCGAGATCTTGCGTGTCTTTGAGGAGTCAACCATGAGGGTCAGCTGTGACGACGCAATTGTGAGTGTAACCATCCCGCTCCTGTGTGTGATGCGAGAATCCTTCATCACCATCAGGGATAACGCATTGGACGCTGAGGAGTCGGGGATAGGAGCAGAAACATCCCAGCAGGATAGTCATGGCACACTCCTGTCCGCTTCACAGCGTATAATGACGGAGGAGGAGGATGAAGTGGCAGATCTCATTGTCACACAGGAGGCTAGCGGGGAAGTTCATTGTGTCCCATTGCTGCAGCTCGGATGGGGCGAAATGGAGGAGGAGGAGGAAATGGAGAGTGAGCATTCCGGTGGGGGCAGCCAAGTGACGCCAAGTATCCGACACATCCCAGTATTTATATCACATGGTGGTGACATCATCACAGGTCCTTCATCCTTCTCCTGAGCTCCGCCCCCATGTACTGGTCACATGATAGCGGTGACATCATCACAGGTCCTTCAGCTCTTGCTGCTCCTGCTCGGTGGTCAGTGCTGTTGTCTTGTTCTCTCTGTTATCAGCCATTACCCCAGGCTATAGATATATATATATATACTGTATATACAGCAGTGACTGCTCTCAGGACATGATGGAGGATCAGCGAGCGCTCACATCCCCAGGTTAGTACAGACTAGTGCGGGGTGTATAATAGTGACCAGTATATATAATATATAAGGGGGGGGGTGTATAATAGTGACCAGTATATATAATATATAAGGGGGTGTATAATAGTGACCAGTATATATAATATATAAGGGGGGTGTATAATAGTGACCAGTATATATAATATATAAGGGGGGTGTATAATAGTGACCAGTATATATAATATATAAGGGGGGTGTATAATAGTGACCAGTATATATAATATATAAGGGGGGGGGTGTATAATAGTGACCAGTATATATAATATATAAGGGGGGTATATAATAGTGACCAGTATATATAATATATAAGGGGGTGTATAATAGTGACCAGTATATATAATATATAAGGGGGGTGTATAATAGTGACCAGTATATATAATATATAAGGGGGGGTGTATAATAGTGACCAGTATATATAATATATAAGGGGGTGTATAATAGTGACCAGTATATATAATATATAAGAGAGGTGTATAATAGTGACCAGTATATATAATATATAAGGGGGTGTATAATAGTGACCAGTATATATAATATATAAGAGAGGTGTATAATAGTGACCAGTATATATAATATATAAGGGGGGGGGTGTATAATAGTGACCAGTATATATAATATATAAGGGGGTGTATAATAGTGACCAGTATATATAATATATAAGGGGGGGTGTATAATAGTGACCAGTATATATAATATATAAGGGGGTGTATAATAGTGACCAGTATATATAATATATAAGGGGGGGGTGTATAATAGTGACCAGTATATATAATATATAAGGGGGTGTATAATAGTGACCAGTATATATAATATATAAGGGGGGGTGTATAATAGTGACCAGTATATATAATATATAAGGGGGTGTATAATAGTGACCAGTATATATAATATATAAGGGGGGATGTATAATAGTGACCAGTATATATAATATATAAGGGGGTGTATAATAGTGACCAGTATATATAATATATAAGGGGGGGGTGTATAATAGTGACCAGTATATATAATATATAAGGGGGGGTGTATAATAGTGACCAGTATATATAATATATAAGGGGGGGGGAGTGTATAATAGTGACCAGTATATATAATATATAAGGGGGGGGGGTGTATAATAGTGACCAGTATATATAATATATAAGGGGGGTGTATAATAGTGACCAGTATATATAATATATAAGGGGGGGTGTATAATAGTGACCAGTATATATAATATATAAGGGGGGGTGTATAATAGTGACCAGTATATATAATATATAAGGGCGGGGTGTATAATAGTGACCAGTATATATAATATATAAGGGGGGTGTATAATAGTGACCAGTATATATAATATATAAGGGGGGGGTATAATAGTGACCAGTATATATAATATATAAGGGGGGGGGTGTATAATAGTGACCAGTTTATATAATATATAAGGGGGGGGTGTATAATAGTGACCAGTATATATAATATATAAGGGGGGGTGTATAATAGTGACCAGTATATATAATATATAAGGGGGGTGTATAATAGTGACCAGTATATATAATATATAAGGGGGGGTGTATAATAGTGACCAGTATATATAATATATAAGGGGGGGTGTATAATAGTGACCAGTATATATAATATATAAGGGGGGGGTGTATAATAGTGACCAGTATATATAATATATAAGGGGGGGGGTATAATAGTGACCAGTATATATAATATATAAGGGGGGGGGTGTATAATAGTGACCAGTATATATAATATATAAGGGGGGGTGTATAATAGTGACCAGTATATATAATATATAAGGGGGGTGTATAATAGTGAGGGGGTGTATAATAGTGACCAGTATATATAATATATAAGGGGGGTGTATAATAGTGACCAGTATATATAATATATAAGGGGGGGTGTATAATAGTGACCAGTATATATAATATATAAGGGGGGTGTATAATAGTGACCAGTATATATAATATATAAGGGGGTGTATAATAGTGACCAGTATATATAATATATAAGGGGGGGGGTGTATAATAGTGACCAGTATATATAATATATAAGGGGGGATGTATAATAGTGACCAGTATATATAATATATAAGGGGGTGTATAATAGTGACCAGTATATATAATATATAAGGGCGGGGTGTATAATAGTGACCAGTATATATAATATATAAGGGGGGGTGTATAATAGTGACCAGTATATATAATATATAAGGGGGGGGGTGTATAATAGTGACCAGTATATATAATATATAAGGGGGGGGGTGTATAATAGTGACCAGTATATATAATATATAAGGGGGGTGTATAATAGTGACCAGTATATATAATATATAAGGGGGGGGGTGTATAATAGTGACCAGTATATATAATATATAAGGGGGGATGTATAATAGTGACCAGTATATATAATATATAAGGGGGTGTATAATAGTGACCAGTATATATAATATATAAGGGCGGGGTGTATAATAGTGACCAGTATATATAATATATAAGGGGGGGTGTATAATAGTGACCAGTATATATAATATATAAGGGGGGGGGTGTATAATAGTGACCAGTATATATAATATATAAGGGGGGGGGGTGTATAATAGTGACCAGTATATATAATATATAAGGGGGGTGTATAATAGTGACCAGTATATATAATATATAAGGGGGGGTGTATAATAGTGACCAGTATATATAATATATAAGGGGGGGGTGTATAATAGTGACCAGTATATATAATATATAAGGGCGGGGTGTATAATAGTGACCAGTATATATAATATATAAGGGGGGGTGTATAATAGTGACCAGTATATATAATATATAAGGGGGGGGGGTATAATAGTGACCAGTATATATAATATATAAGGGGGTGTATAATAGTGACCAGTATATATAATATATAAGGGGGTGTATAATAGTGACCAGTATATATAATATATAAGGGGGGGGGGTGTATAATAGTGACCAGTATATATAATATATAAGGGGGTGTATAATAGTGACCAGTATATATAATATATAAGGGGGGTGTATAATAGTGACCAGTATATATAATATATAAGGGGGGTGTATAATAGTGACCAGTATATATAATATATAAGGGGGGTGTATAATAGTGACCAGTATATATAATATATAAGGGGGGGTGTATAATAGTGACCAGTATATATAATATATAAGGGGGGATGTATAATAGTGACCAGTATATATAATATATAAGGGGGTGTATAATAGTGACCAGTATATATAATATATAAGGGCGGGGTGTATAATAGTGACCAGTATATATAATATATAAGGGGGGGTGTATAATAGTGACCAGTATATATAATATATAAGGGGGGGGGAGTGTATAATAGTGACCAGTATATATAATATATAAGGGGGGGGTGTATAATAGTGACCAGTATATATAATATATAAGGGGGGTGTATAATAGTGACCAGTATATATAATATATAAGGGGGGGTGTATAATAGTGACCAGTATATATAATATATAAGGGGGGGTGTATAATAGTGACCAGTATATATAATATATAAGGGCGGGGTGTATAATAGTGACCAGTATATATAATATATAAGGGGGGGTGTATAATAGTGACCAGTATATATAATATATAAGGGGGGGGTATAATAGTGACCAGTATATATAATATATAAGGGGGGGGTGTATAATAGTGACCAGTATATATAATATATAAGGGGGGGGGTGTATAATAGTGACCAGTATATATAATATATAAGGGGGGGGGTGTATAATAGTGACCAGTATATATAATATATAAGGGGGGTGTATAATAGTGACCAGTATATATAATATATAAGGGGGGGTGTATAATAGTGACCAGTATATATAATATATAAGGGGGGGGGGGTGTATAATAGTGACCAGTATATATAATATATAAGGGGGGGTGTATAATAGTGACCAGTATATATAATATATAAGGGGGGGGGGGTATAATAGTGACCAGTATATATAATATATAAGGGGGGGGGTGTATAATAGTGACCAGTATATATAATATATAAGGGGGGTGTATAATAGTGACCGGTATATATAATATATAAGGGGAGTGTATAATAGTGACCGGTATATATAGTATATAAGGGGAGTGTATAATAGTGACCGGTATATATAATATATAAGGGGGGTGTATAATAGTGACCAGTATATATAGTATATAAGGGGGGGTGTATAATAGTGACCAGTATATATAATATATAAGGGGGGTGTATAATAGTGACCAGTATATATAATATATAAGGGGGTGTATAATAGTGACCAGTATATATAATATATAAGGGGGGGGTGTATAATAGTGACCAGTATATATAATATATAAGGGGGGTGTATAATAGTGACCAGTATATATAATATATAAGGGGGTGTATAATAGTGACCAGTATATATATATATATATATATATATATATATATATATATATGGGGGGGGGTATAATAGTGACCAGTATATATAATATATAAGGGGGGGGTGTATAATAGTGACCAGTATATATAATATATAAGGGGGGTGTATAATAGTGACCAGTATATATAATATATAAGGGGGTGTATAATAGTGACCAGTATATATAATATATAAGGGGGGGTGTATAATAGTGACCAGTATATATAATATATAAGGGGGGGGTGTATAATAGTGACCAGTATATATAATATATAAGGGGGGTGTATAATAGTGACCAGTATATATAATATATAAGGGGGTGTATAATAGTGACCAGTATATATAATATATAAGGGGGGTGTGTAATAGTGACCAGTATATATAATATATAAGGGGGGTGTATAATAGTGACCAGTATATATAATATATAAGGGGGTGTATAATAGTGACCAGTATATATAATATATAAGGGGGGTGTATAATAGTGACCAGTATATATAATATATAAGGGGGGTGTATAATAGTGACCAGTATATATAATATATAAGGGGGTGTATAATAGTGACCAGTATATATAATATATAAGGGGGGGTGTATAATAGTGACCAGTATATATAAATCAAATCAAATCAAAAATGCTTTATTGGCACGTCCGAATAGTTATTTGGCATTACCAAAGCTAGTAAAGTGGGCGGGGGGGCGTTGGGTTGGGTGGGTGGTGGGTATGGGGGGGGTTTGGGTTATAACAGTCCATGGAGTCTCATCTTCCTCTTCGTTGGTGACTGCTATATGGGGGGGGGGTTGGAGGTGAGGTGGGGCGGGGCGGTTGGTTTGGGGTATAACAGTCCGTGGAGTCTCATCTTCCTCTTCGTTGGTGACTGCTATATGGGGAGGTGGGGGTGGGGCGGGTGTATTGGGATAAATATAACAGTCCGTGGAGTCTCATCTTCCTCTGGTTTGGTGACAGCTGGACACGTATTGGGCAGCGATCTCCACAGTGGCCTCTTCTTCTCCCAGTAGGATGTAGAGTTTCCTCTTCTCCCAGTCTGGGATGTGGGCAGAGAGTCTTTGGTAGTAGACGGCCCTCACAGCTGAGTATTTGGTGCAGTGTAGCAGGAAGTGGGTCTGGTCTTCTAGGGCCCCCTGGTCACAGTGCTGGCACAGTCTCTTCTCCCGTGGCTTGTACGTCTGTCTGTATCGCCCCGTCTCTATCTCTAGGTTGTGGACGCTCAGTCTGTACCGGCTCAGGGTCTGTCTGTGCTTGGGGTGGCGTATTCTCTCCAGGTAGGTGGCCATGGTGTAGTCCCTTTGTAGGGATTGGTACACATTGGTGAGTTTCTTGGAGTTATTTATTTCGTTTCTCCATTCTCCAATGTACCGCTCTCTGTTTGCCTCTGTGGTCGCCTTTATTTCGGCCTTGGTTATCATCTGTTGGTGTTTTTGGTTTGGTGGTTGGCTGCTGTTTGGTTGGTGAATGTCTGGTTTGCTCGGGTGGCTTAGCCATGCTTGGTGGTGGTAGGAGTCGCTCCCCTGGATGTGTGCCTGGAAAGCTAGCACCCTTATAATATATAAGGGGGGGTGTATAATAGTGACCAGTATATATAATATATAAGGGGGGGGGGTGTATAATAGTGACCAGTATATATAATATATAAGGGGGGTGTATAATAGTGACCAGTATATATAATATATAAGGGGGGGGGGGGTGTATAATAGTGACCAGTATATATAATATATAAGGGGGGTGTATAATAGTGACCAGTATATATAATATATAAGGGGGGGGGGTATAATAGTGACCAGTATATATAATATATAAGGGGGGTGTATAATAGTGACCAGTATATATAATATATAAGGAGGGGTGTATAATAGTGACCAGTATATATAATATATAAGGGGGTGTATAATAGTGACCAGTATATATAACATATAAGGGTGGGGGGTGTATAATAGTGAGCAGTATATATAATATATAAGAGAGGTGTATAATAGTGACCAGTATATATAATATATAAGAGAGGTGTATAATAGTGACCAGTATATATAATATATAAGGGGGTGTATAATAGTGACCAGTATATATAATATATAAGAGAGGTGTATAATAGTTACCAGTATATATAATATATAAGAGAGGTGTATAATAGAGATGAGCGAACAGTGTTCTATGGAACTCATGTTCGATCGGATATTAGGCTGTTCGGCATGTTCGAATCGAATCGAACACCGCGTGGTAAAGTGCGCCATTACTCGATTCCCCTCCCACCTTCCCTGGCGCCTTTTTTGCTCCAATAACAGCGCAGGGTAGGTGGGACAGGAACTACGACACCGGTGACGTTGAAAAAAGTAGGCAAAACCCATTGGCTGCCGAAAACATGTGACCTCTAATTTAAAAGAACAGCGCCGCCCAGCTTCGCGTCATTCTGAGCTTGCAATTCACCGAGGACGGAGGTTTCCGTCCAGCTAGCTAGGGCTTAGATTCTGGGTAGGCAGGGACAGGCTAGGATAGGAAGGAGAAGACAACCACAACAGCTCTTGTAAGAGCTAAATTCCAGGGAGAAGCTTGTCAGTGTAACGTGGCACTGACGGGCTCAATCGCCGCAACCCAGCTTTCCCCGGATCCTGAATGTAATACACTGACAGTGTATTCCCGTATACCCCATATATACACCCCAAATCCCCGTTCCAACGGTGTGCCCCCCCACCTTCACCCCAGAAATACCCTGCAAGTCCCCTAGCAATAGAATTGGGGCTATATACACCCACAATTTTTGCTACTGGTATATAGTGCCATTGTCTGACTGGGAATTCAAAATGCGCAAGGCTCCCGGAAAGGGACGTGGACGAGGCCGTGGGCGAGGTCGGGGGAATGGTTCTGGGGAGCAAGGTAGCAGTGAAGCCACAGGGCGTCCCGTGCCTATTCCTGTGGGGCAGCAAGCATTGCGCCACTCCACAGTGCCAGGGTTGCTTGCCACATTAACTAAACTGCAGGGTACAAACCTTAGTAGGCCCGAGAACCAGGAACAGGTCTTGCAATGGCTGTCAGAGAACGCTTACAGCACATTGTCCAGCAGCCAGTCAGACTCTGCCTCCTCTCCTCCTATTACCCAACAGTCTTGTTCTCCTTCCTCCCAAAATTCCCAAGCTTCACAGAACAATAACCCCAACTGTCCCTGCTCCCCAGAGCTGTTCTCCGCTCCTTTCATTGTCCCTCAACCTGCCTCTCCACGTCACGATTCCACGAACCTAACAGAGGAGCATCTGTGTCCAGATGCTCAAACACTAGAGTCTCCTCCATCTCCGTTCGATTTGGTGGTGGATGACCAGCAACCCACCCTCATCGACGATGATGTGACGCAGTTGCCGTCAGGGCATCCAGTTGACCGGCGCATTGTGCGGGAGGAGGAGATGAGACAGGAGTTGGAAGAGGAAGTGGTGGATGATGAGGACACTGACCCGACCTGGACAGGGGGGATGTCAAGCGGGGAAAGTAGTGTGGATGTTGAGGCAAGTGCAGCACCAAAAAGGGTAGCCAGAGGCAGAGGTCAGCAGCTTAGGCGAAGCCAGGCCACACCCGGAATCTCCCAAGATGTTCCAGTTCGTACCCAGCCCCGAAAAACTCCCACCTCGAGGGCACGTTTCTCGAAGGTGTGGAGTTTTTTCAAGGAATGCGCCGAGGACAGATATAGTGTTGTCTGCACAATTTGCCTCTCGAAATTGATTAGGGGCTCTGAGAAGAGCAACCTGTCCACCACTTCAATGCGCCGTCATTTGGAATCCAAGCACTGGAATCAGTGGCAGGCAGCAACGGCAGGACAAAGGCCGCCTGCCGTTCACGCCACTGCCACTGCCTCTGCCACTGCCTCTGCCACTGCCACTGCTGACTGTGCTGGCGATGCACTCCAGAGGACGAGCCAGGACACCACTTCATCTGCCTCCGCCACTTTGTTGACTTCTCCCTCATCCTCCCCTGTTCCTGTCTTATCTCCTTCTCCTGCACCATCAAAGGCACCATCAGGCGCTTCTTTACAACAACCCACCATCTCTCAGACATTGGAGCGGCGGCAGAAATACACTGCTAACCACCCACACGCGCAAGCCTTGAACGCCAACATCGCTAAACTGCTGGCCCAGGAGATGTTGGCGTTCCGGCTTGTTGAAACTCCCGCCTTCCTGGACCTGATGACAACTGCGGCACCTCGCTATGCCGTCCCTAGCCGTCACTACTTCTCCCGGTGTGCCATCCCCGCCTTGCACCAGCACGTGTCACTCAACATCAGGCGGGCCCTTAGTTCCGCGCTTTGCACAAAGGTCCACTTGACCACCGACGCGTGGACAAGTGCATGCGGACAGGGACGCTACATTTCACTGACGGCACACTGGGTGAATGTAGTTGAGGCTGGGACTGCTTCCCAAACTGGCCCGGTGTACCTCGTCTCCCCGCCTAACATTCCTGGCAGGGACACGAGAAGAACACCCCCCTCCTCCTCCTCCTCTACCGCCTCCTCCTCCGCCACCGCCTCCTCCTCCGCCACCGCCTCCTCCTCCGCTGTTAGATTGACCCCAGCTACGAGTTGGAAACGTTGCAGCACTGGCGTTGGTAGACGTCAGCAGGCCGTGCTGAAGCTGATCAGCTTGGGGGACAGACAGCACACTGCCTCCGAGGTGAGGGATGCCCTCCTCGATGAGACGGCAATATGGTTTGAGCCGCTGCACCTGGGCCCAGGCATGGTCGTTTGTGATAACGGCCGGAACCTGGTAGCAGCTCTGGAGCTTGCCGGACTCCAACATGTTCCATGCCTGGCCCACGTCTTCAACCTAGTGGTGCAACGTTTCCTAAAGAGCTACCCCAATGTTCCAGAGCTACTGGTGAAAGTGCGGCGCATGTGCGCCCACTTTCGCAAGTCGACAGTAGCCGCTGCTAGCTTAAAATCTCTCCAGCAACGCCTGCATGTGCCACAACACCGGCTTTTGTGCGACGTCCCCACACGCTGGAACTCAACGTTTCAGATGTTGAATAGAGTGGTTGAGCAGCAGAGACCTTTGATGGAATACCAGCTACAAAACCCTAGGGTGCCACAAAGTCAGCTGCCTCAGTTTCACATCCATGAGTGGCCGTGGATGAGAGACCTTTGTGACATCCTACGGGTCTTTGAGGAGTCCACAAGGAGGGTGAGCTCTGAGGATGCGATGGTGAGCCTTACAATCCCGCTCTTGTGTGTTCTGAGAGAATCCCTGATTGACATCAGGGATAACTCAGATCACACAGAGGAGTCAGGGATAGCATCCGATCCGTCACAGCTGGAGAGTAGGTCCACACATCTGTCCGCTTCACTGCGTTTAATGGAGGAGGAGGAGGAGGAGGAGGAGGAGGAAGAAGAGTTGTCCGATGATGTGATGGTGATACAGGAGGCTTCCGGGCAACTTCGAATCATCCCATTGTTGCAGCGCGGATGGGTAGACATGGAGGATGAGGAGGAAATGGAGATTGAACTTTCCGGTGGGGCCAGAGGAGTCATGCCAACTAACACTGTGGCAGACATGGCTGAGTTCATGTTGGGGTGCTTTACAACCGACAAGCGTATTGTCAAAATCATGGAGGACAACCAGTACTGGATCTTTGCTATCCTTGACCCCCGGTATAAAAACAACATCTCGTCTTTTATTCCGGTAGAGGGGAGGGCCAATCGCATCAATGCTTGCCACAGGCAATTGGTGCAGAATATGATGGAGATGTTTCCAGCATGTGACGTTGGCGGCAGGGAGGACAGTTCCTCCAGTAGGCGACCAAGTTCTCACCGGTCCACACAAACGAGGGGCACACTGTCTAAGGTCTGGGACACCTTGATGGCACCCCCTCGCCAAAGTGCCGCCACGGAGGGTCCTAGTGTCACCAGGCATGAGAAGTATAGGCGCATGTTGCGGGAATACCTTTCCGACCACAGCCCTGTCCTCTCCGACCCCTCTGCGCCCTACACGTATTGGGTGTCGAAGTTGGACCTGTGGCTTGAACTTGCCCTATATGCCTTGGAGGTGCTGTCCTGTCCTGCCGCCAGCGTCCTATCTGAGAGGGTGTTCAGTGCAGCCGGTGGCATCATCACTGACAAGCGCACCCGTCTGTCAGCTGAGAGTGCCGACCGGCTCACTTTGATAAAAATGAACCACCACTGGATAGAGCCTTCATTTTTGGGCCCACCTGTGTAAAGCACCCCAACATGAAACTCCATGTCTGTACTCAACCTCTCCAATTCCTCCGCATCCTCATACTCATCCACCATAAGCGTTGCACAATTCTGCTAATACTAGGCTCCCTCCACCCTGATTTCCCCCAACTCTGCTGGTTAGAGGCTCCCTCCACCCTGCTTTCCCACAACTCTGCTGGTTAGAGGCTCCCTCCACCCTGATTTCCACCAACTCTGCTGGTTAGAGGCTCCCTCCACCATGAATTGGTCCAAACTGGGCTGTTTAGCGGCTCCCTCCACCATGAATTGGTCCAAACTGGGGTTTTTAGAGGCTCCCTCCACCATGAATTGGTCCAAACTGGGCTGTTTAGAGGCTCCCTCCACCATGAATTGGTCCAAACTGGGGTTTTTAGAGGCTCCCTCCACCATGAATTGGTCCAAACTGGGCTGGTTAGAGGCTCCCTCCACCATGAATTTGCCCAAACTGGCCTGTTTAGAGGCTCCCTCCACCATGAATTTGCCCAAACTGGGCTGTTTAGAGGCTCCCTCCACCATGAATTGGTCCAAACTGGGGTTTTTAGAGGCTCTCTCCACCATGAATTGGTCCAAACTGGGCTGTTTAGAGGCTCCCTCCATCATGAATTGGTCCAAACTGGGGTTTTTAGAGGCTCCCTCCACCATGAATTGGTCCAAACTGGGGTTTTTAGAGGCTCCCTCCACCATGAATTTGCCCAAACTGGGCTGTTTAGAGGCTCCCTCCACCATGAATTTGCCCAAACTGGGCTGTTTAGAGGCTCCCTCCACCATGAATTGGTCCAAACTGGGGTTTTTAGAGGCTCCCTCCACCATGAATTGGTCCAAACTGGGGGTTTTTAGAGGCTCCCTCCACCATGAATTTGCCCAAACTGGGCTGTTTAGAGGCTCCCTCCACCATGAATTGGTCCAAACTGGGGTTTTTAGAGGCTCCCTCCACCATGAATTGGTCCAAACTGGGGTTTTTAGAGGCTCCCTCCACCATGAATTGGTCCAAACTGGGGTTTTTAGAGGCTCCCTCCACCATGAATTTGCCCAAACTGAGCTGTTTAGAGGCTCCCTCCACCATGAATTGGTCCAAACTGGGGGTTTTTAGAGGCTCCCTCCACCATGAATTTGCCCAAACTGGGCTGTTTAGAGGCTCCCTCCACCATGAATTGGTCCAAACTGGGGTTTTTAGAGGCTCCCTCCACCATGAATTGGTCCAAACTGGGCTGTTTAGAGGCTCCCTCCACCATGAATTGGTCCAAACTGGGGTTTTTAGAGGCTCCCTCCACCATGAATTGGTCCAAACTGGGGTTTTTAGAGGCTCCCTCCACCATGAATTTGCCCAAACTGGGCTGTTTAGAGGCTCCCTCCACCATGAATTTGCCCAAACTGGGCTGTTTAGAGGCTCCCTCCACCATGAATTGGTCCAAACTGGGGTTTTTAGAGGCTCCCTCCACCATGAATTGGTCCAAACTGGGGTTTTTTAGAGGCTCCCTCCACCATGAATTTGCCCAAACTGGGCTGTTTAGAGGCTCCCTCCACCATGAATTGGTCCAAACTGGGGTTTTTAGAGGCTCCCTCCACCATGAATTTGCCCAAACTGAGCTGTTTAGAGGCTCCCTCCACCATGAATTGGTCCAAACTGGGCTGGTTAGAGGCTCCCTCCACCATGAATTGGTCCAAACTGGGGTTTTTAGAGGCTCCCTCCACCATGAATTGGTCCAAACTGGGGTTTTTAGAGGCTCCCCCCACCATGAATTTGCCCAAACTCTGCTGGTTAGAGGCTCAATCCACCCTGATTTTCAAAACAAATGTTGGTGCCAACCTCAACTTACTACAAGGGCCAAATTCACTGCTGGTGACAAGCTCTCCTCACTGCAAGTGCCAAATACACATGTTTCAAGGTGTTTTCCTACTGTCAGAGAGGTGGTATTGAGTGTGTAAAGTGTGTAGTTGTTAGGCTGTGATGTTGGGGTAATAGAGGGTCTTTGGTGTGTTAGATGCCCCCAGACATGCGCCCCCTGCTGTCCCAGTGTCATTCCAGAGGTGTTGGCATCATTTCCTGGGGTGTCATAGTGGACTTGGTGACCCTCCAGACACGGATTTGGGTTTCCCCCTTAACGAGTATCTGTTCCCCATAGACTATAATGGGGTTCGAAACCCATTCGAACACACGAACATTGAGCGGCTGTTCGAATCGAATTTCGAACCTCGAACATTTTAGTGTTCGCTCATCTCTAGTGTATAATAGTGACCAGTATATATAATATATAAGGGGGGGGTGTATAATAGTGACCAGTATATATAATATATAAGGGGGTGTATAATAGTGACCAGTATATATAATATATAAGGGGGGGGTGTATAATAGTGACCAGTATATATAATATATAAGGGGGGGGTGTATAATAGTGACCAGTATATATAATATATAAGGGGGTGTATAATAGTGACCAGTGTGTACAGTGCCTACAAGTAGTATTCAACCCCCTGCAGATTTAGCAGGTTTACACATTCGGAATTAACTTGGCATTGTGACATTTGGACTGTAGATCAGCCTGGAAGTGTGAAATGCTCTGCAGCAAAAAAGATTATTTCTTTGTTTAAATTTTTTTTTAAATTGTGACAAGTTTCTTCAGAGGGTCATTTATTATTCAACCCCTCAAACCACCAGAATTCTGTTTGGTTCCCCTAAAGTATTAAGAAGTAGTTCAGGCACAAAGAACAATGAGCTTCACATGTTTGGATGAATTCTCTCTTTTTCCAGCCTTTTCTGACTATGTAAGACCCTCCCCAAACTTGTGAACAGCACTCATACATGGTCAACATGGGAAAGACAAAGGAGCACTCCAAGGCCATCAGAGACAAGATGGTGGAGGGTCACAAGGCTGGCAAGGGGTACAAAACCCTTTCCAAGGAGTTGGGCCTACCTGTCTCCACTGTTGGGAGCATCATCCGGAAGTGGAAGGCTTATGGAACTACTGTTAGCCTTCCACGGCCTGGACAGCCTTTCAAAGTTTCCTCCCGTGCCGAGGCCAGGCTTGTCCGAAGAGTCAAGGCTAACCCAAGGACAACAAGGAAGGAGCTCCGGGAAGATCTCATGGCAGTGGGGACATTGGTTTCAGTCAATACCATAAGTAACGTACTCCACCGCAATGGTCTCCGTTCCAGACGAGCCCGTAAGGTACCTTTACTTTCAAAGCGTCATGTCTAGGCTCGTCTACAGTTTGCTCATGATCACTTGGAGGACTCTGAGACAGACTGGTTCAAGGTTCTCTGGTCTGATGAGACCAAGATCGAGATCTTTGGTGCCAACCACACACGTGACGTTTGGAGACTGGATGGCACTACATACGACCCCAAGAATACCATCCCTACAGTCAAGCATGGTGGTGGCAGCATCATGCTGTGGGGCTGCTTCTCAGCCAAGGGGCCTGGCCATCTGGTCCGCATCCATGGGAAGATGGATAGCACGGCCTACCTGGAGATTTTGGCCAAGAACCTCCGCTCCTCCATCAAGGATCTTAAGATGGGTCGTCATTTCATCTTCCAACAAGACAACGACCCAAAGCACACAGCCAAGAAAACCAAGGCCTGGTTCAAGAGGGAAAAAAATCAAGGTGTTGCAGTGGCCTAGTCAGTCTCCTGACCTTAACCCAATTGAAAACTTGTGGAAGGAGCTCAAGATTAAAGTCCACATGAGACACCCAAAGAACCTAGATAACTTGGAGAAGATCTGCATGGAGGAGTGGGCCAAGATAACTCCAGAGACCTGTGCCGGCCTGATCAGCTCTTATAAAAGACAATTATTAGCTGTAATTGCAAACAAGGGTTATTCCACAAAATACTAAACCTAGGGGTTGAATAATAATTGACCCACACTTTTATGTTTAACATTTATTAAAATTTAACTGAGCAACATAACTTTTTGGTTTGTAAGATTTATGCATCTGTTAATAAATCCTGCTCTTGTTTGAATGCTCTAACTTATTTGCATCTTATCAAACCTGCTAAATCTGCAGAGGGTTGAATACTACTTGTAGGCACTGTATATAAATATATATATACTATCAGGAGGACTCGGCCTCACACAGGTATATTTCACGTTTTGTTTGCTTAGTGGCCCCATAGGATTTGGTTCTGGTCTATTTTCTATGTATAACTTCTCGCCGCTCTCCAAGATGTCATAAGTCCACAGCACTCTGCCCCTTTAAAGCTGATTTACAGCAGTGAAGAAAAATAGCTGGGTTGTTATGGAAACCTGGAGTAAAGCTGTGTGCATGTAGAGACTAAGCACCTGCGAGCTTCTATTGGCTGATAAGAGACATGTGACCGTGTGTATGGCAGTTGGAATACGAGTGAAAGATTTGCAGGTTTGTATTGGGTAATGCAGGTCATTGTTTTGGGAATGCTGTATCTCAGGAAAGGTACGTGCGAGAGAGTTGAGGTCCGGTCTAAAACCTTCCCAGACACCTGATGTATCTGTGTGTCAAATTTGGTGAAGATCGGTCCAGTCGTTTTGTCGCACATAAAGAACAGGCAGAAAATCATATATATATATATACTAGCAGGAGGACGCGGCTTCGCACGGGTATATTACATGTTATGTTTGTGTAGTGGCCCCATAAGAATTGTCCAGTTTTGCACTGGTGTATTGTGTATGTGGTTTGTGTGTATGTCCATAAGCGTCATGTGATCATATGCATCTCATTTCGGATATCAGTGAAAAACCTGTGATCAGTTGTTATGGATACCTGGAGTAAAGCTGTGTGCATGTGACCTTGTGTAGCAGTGTCATTCACAGCGCCCTGCCTCTTTAAAGCTGACATAAAGTAGTGAAGAAAAATGGCTGGGTTGCTATAGAAACCTTGGGTAGAACTCTAAGGGTGCATTCACACGATGTAACGTGGAGCGTGATCTGGTACGTATACACGTGCTGGCAGATGACGCACTCAAAATGCTCCCATTCATTTCAATGGGAGTTAGGAGCGTATATGCCACGTGATTTTGCGGTATATTGTGTATACGTGCCAGATCGCGCTCCACGTTACATCATGTGAACGCACCCTAATATGTGGTACTCTGTGCAGAGCTGTGTATCTAATCCTCCGGCGTGTAGTACTGTGTGCAGTGGCGTGTATCTAATCCTCCCCTGTGTGGTATTGTGTGCAGTGGCGCATATATAATCTTCTGACGTGTGGAATTGTGTGAAGACGTGCGTATCTAATTCTCTGGTGCTTGGTACTGTGTGCATACGCATATATCTGGTGTGTGGTACTGTGTGCTGACTTGTGTATCTAATCTGCCAGCGTGTGGTACTGTGTGCAGATGTGCATATCTAATCCTCTGGTATTGTGTAAAGACATGCATATCTAATGCTGCGCCATGTGTAACTGTGTGCAGATGCGCATATCTAATCCTCCAGCGTGTGGTACTGTGTCCTGACTTATGTATCTAACACTCCAGCATGTGGTACTGTGTGCAGACGCGTGTATCTAATCCTCTGGCGTGTGGTACTGTGTGCAGACGTGTGTATCTAACCCTCCCCATGTGGTATTGCGTGCAGTAGTGTGTATCTAAACCTTCGCTGTGTGGTATTATGTGCAGTGGTACGTATCTAATCCTCCATTGGGTGCAGCATGTGGAACTGTGTATAGACGCACGTATCTAATCCTCCGGCATGTGGAACTGTGTGAAGACGCGTGTATCTAATCCTCTCGCGTGTGGTACTATGTGTTGAGGTGCATATCTAATCCTCCAGCATGTGGAACTTTGTGAAGACTCGCATATCTAATCCTTTGGCATGTGGAACTGTGTGCAGACGTGCGTATCTAATCCTCTGGCGTGTGATAATGTGTGCTGACCTGTGTATCTAATCCTCCAGCGTGTGGTACTTTGTGCAGACACGCATATCTAATCCTCTGGCATGTGGAACTGTGTGTAGATGCGCGTATCTAATTCTGTGGCATTTGTAACTGTGTGCATTGGCATGTATCCAATCTTCCAGCGTGTGGTATTGTGTGCAGTGGCATGTATGTATTCCTGCGGCATGTGGAACTGTGTGTAGACGTGCATATCTAATCCTCTGGCGTGTGGTATTGTGTGCAGACGTGCGTATCTAATCCTACGGCTTGTGGAACTGTGTGCAGAGTCATGTATCTAATCTTTAGCCATGTGGTACTTTGTGCAGATGCGCGTATCTAATCCTCTGCTGTGTTATACTGTGTGCTGACCTGTGTATCTAATCCTCCGGTGTGTGGTACTGTGTGTCGACACACGTATCTAATCCTTCAGCTTGTGGAACTTTGTGCAGATGCGTGTATCTAATCCTCTGACATCTGATACTGTGTGCTGATCTGTCTATCTAATCCTCTGATGCGTGTATCTCAGTTTGGATATCAGTGTTGTATTGTACATGTGGAGTGACCATGTGTATTGCAGTTGGAATATCAGTGAAAGACTTGCAGGTTTGTATTGGCTAATGGGGGGGTCAGGGTGTTTGGAATGCTGTATCTCCGGAACGGTACGTCCGAATGAGTTGGGTTCTCGTCTTAAACCTTCCCTGATATCTGAGGTATCTCTGTGTCAAATTTGGTGAAGATCGGTCCAGTCGTTTGGTTCACATTAGAGAACAGACAGACAGATGGACACTCATTTTTATACTATAGAGAGATAAGGGGGGTCTGTAATAGTGACCAGTCAGTATATTAGGTAACCCCATTATATATATACTGAATGATCTCTGTATTACAGACCCCACTCTTATATCTCTCTATATTATATACATGAATTCTCATCTGTCTGTTCTCTTCTCTGTCTGTTCTGCAATACACACGGTCACTCCACATGCACAATACAACACTGATATCCGAACTGAGATACACGCATCAGAGGATTAGATACACAGGTCAGCACACAGTATCACACACCAGAGGATTAGATACGTGGCTCAGCACACGGTACCACACGCCGGAGGATTAGATACGTGGCTCAGCGCACAGTATTACATAAAAGAGCTTTACTCCAGGTATTCAAAATAATCGATCACAGGTTTTTCACTGACATCCAAATAGAGATACACATAATCACATGACGCTTATGGACACACACACAAAGCACATACACAATACACCAGTGCAAAACTGGGCAATTCTTATGGGGCCACTACACAAACATAACATGTAATATACCCGGGCGAAGCCGCGTCCTCCCTCTAGTAATATATATATAAGGGGGGTCTGTAATAATGTTATCAGTCAGTGTGTAATGATAGGACTGTTCAGCGCCGTAGGTCACGGCCATCTATGGGGTAAGATAATCCATTGGGTGTAAGGCACAAGTCCCTGTCATTATTTGGGGTCTGCAGACGATCCAAGTATCCCCCTCCCCCCCCCCCCCAGCCTTAACTAGCATCCCTGTTAGGAAACCTTCCACCTGTTCAAAAAAATATAAAAATCCAGCCCTGGAAACGCATTAAAATAAAAAGTAACTTATAATATATCCTTGTCGAAAATTTGAAGTCAGCTCACCTTCTTGTTCCAATATCCAACACTGGGTGTATAAATTCTTACGTGTATTGAAGAACTTCACCTGAAAGCTTGAGTTGGATGCACGGAGATTTTGTTGCCCTTCAGCCCAGGGTGTGGTTCAACTAGTAGAAGTAAACATCCAGCACGCATCTCCTTAGTTTGAATAAAACTTAGCTTTTATTTATCCATATTCAAAAATTGGAAAACATTCAATTTTAGATATAAAAAACGCTCAGTGTGGCCAGCATGGAGGGAAAGCGGGCAGCGTCCGGCTGACGCGTTTCGGAGCCTCTAGGTCAGCTCCTTACTCATAGCCTGACTCTGTGTGAATGAATGTCTCCATAAATAATGGAGACCTACACATGCACACCTGCGCTAATTAAAACACATACCTAACCGCTTGGAAAAAAGGAAGTAAATAGCATAAAAAATGCATGTACATATATAAAATTCTCAATTGTAAATACCTATTTACATGGCAGGATATTCTGCAAACACTGATAGATATAAATATAAATATAGACATATATATATAGTCCTGGTGAAACCTACAAAGTCTGGTCAAATACTGCCCTCAACAAAGATGGACAATATGGTTTCTAGATCCCTCCCGTATCACCTGACATAATGAACCTATCAGGTGCTTGATACAACTGTATGGGAAAAAGAACCAAAGGACACAAAAGAAGACACAAACAACCTATGTGACCGAACATAACTTGACAGAGGAGAAGCCGTACATAACAGTAACACACATACAATCCCACTGAGACATGTGTGAATACACACCAAAGAGACCGGATCCAACCACGTGACATTCTATCTTAAAGGTAAGTAACGTGTTGGTATTTCACATACTTCTATAATATTAGCGTGCCTTCACCACTGCAACATTATCAATACCACAGAAGATGAAAGGACATGATGTACAGTATTAGATTAAACAAGAGACAAAAGGACACATAATCAGGGCCCTGCCTATTATTAGTATTTATAAATGTAAGATAGGTCACTTCTGTGATTCATACCTGTAGGTATCCTTGTTCCCAGTTTAAGAATCCAAAAGGCTTCTCTTTCCCGTACCAAAAGGTCCCAATTGCCACCTCTTTTGGGCTTTATAACCTTCTCTATTGCTTTAAATGTGAATGATTCTACATCTCCTTTATGAGTGTCTCTAAAATGTCTTGTTACCCCTGTGATTTTTGTCGAATTCTCATTCAGAATGGAATGTACATGTTCTGATATTCTCAGTTTAAGCGGTCTTATTGTGCTACCAATATAATGCAAGTTGCAAGTGGTACAGGATATCATATATACCACATGATCTGTGGTACAATTCATGTACCTATCAATTTTATAATTCTTGGTTCCCGCAGAGTTAGTAAAATTAGAATCTTTATGTACATATTTACAGACCTGGCATCTGTTGGTACCACATCTGTAAAAACCTTTTATATGCAACCAAGTATCAGAAATGGGGTTTTTGTTACTTAGAACCAGGCTTGGAGAAAGATAATTGCCCAAAGTTTTGCCTTTTTTGGGTATAAAATTAATCCCCTCCGAGACTATGTTCTTAAAAGTTTCATCCTGGTTAAGAATTCCTAGATTATTTTTGATCACTTTCACAACTTGTTTGTAATCTGCACTATACCTGGTAGAAAAATGTAACCTGTTTTTATTTAAATTTCTATTTTTATGTTTATTTTTATTGGTTGTTAATAAAGATTTTCTGTCCATTTTATTAACTATCTGTTTGGCTCTATTAATGGACCACTGTGAATAATTCCTCTCCTTAAATCGCTCACACATGGTCTCCATCTGAGAGATATAAATTTCGTGATCACTACAAGCTCTTTTCAATCGAATTAACTCTCCGACTGGTAGGGAACGTTTTGTATGTTCCGGATGAGAACTTTTAAAATGTAGCAATGCGTTACCTGAGGTTTCCTTGCGATATAGACGTGTTTTTACACTTTTTGTTTCATCATCTCCTGTTAAAGTAATGTCTAAAAAATTTGTGGTATTCAAACTGACATTGTGTGTAAACCTTAAATTAAGATGGTTACTGTTGATGTAATTGACGAAATCCTGTATTTGATCTAGACCACCTTCCCATACAATCAGCAAATCATCAATATATCTTCCATACCAGTGTATGTGATTACGAAAGGGGTTACTGGCATGGAAGATACTATTACTTTCCCACCACGACATCACCAGGTTGGCCAAAGAGGGCGAGAACCTCGCCCCCATTGGTACCCCCCGAACCTGCAGATAGAAACTGTCATCAAACATAAAGAAATTGTGATGGAGAAGATACTCCACCACATCTATAACATATTGACAAATTTCTGCTGAAAAAGTAGAATGTTTTTTAAGGTGATATCCCAATGCAAGCAATGCCACATCATGTGGTATAGAAGGATGCAAGGCCGACACATCACATGTCAACCATTGGTATTCCCCCCTCCACTCAAACCCATCAAAAATTCTCAGTATCTCCTTTGAGTCACGAATATAGCCAGGTGTACGTACCACTAAAGGCTGGAGAATTCGATCAACCCAGTCACACAATCTCTCATTTAGAGACCCTATACCTGACACTATGGGTCTGAGTGGAGGGGGGAAAACCCCTTTGTGAATTTTAGGTAAACCATGCATAATTGGCATTACTGGATTTTCATTCATGAGATACTTCGCCTCTTTACCAGAGAAAACTCCTAATTGTTCACCATAGATGACAAGTTTGTGGAGGGACATAGCAAATTGATTAGTGGGATCATTTGACAATTTTTTGTATGTGGATGTGTCCTCCAAAATATTGAGGATTGATTTTAGATAGTCATCCTTATTAAGGACAACTATTTTTCCTCCCTTATCCGCCATACGAATGGTTAATCTGTCATTTTTCTCTAAAAGATCAAGTGCTGCTCTCTCTTTTTTGCTCAAATTATCTCTATACATGGTAGGGGTCTCCTGCAATTTTGTTAAGTCCCTTTCCACAGTCAAACGAAACTGTTCAAGAATAGGGGCTCTGGAAGATGAGGGATAAAATTGTGGATTTTTCACCCTCATTTTCATGTCCACCACATCACATGTTTTCGAAAAGTTTCCATCTAATTCTTGTAGTTCAAGGAGACAACATTGTTCCCTAAACTGTAAATTCTCATACTCATTAATGTGAGACCTATTAATTAGAAAGGAATAATCATCTGATGCTTCAATAAAATGTTTTCTTATTGCTAATAGTCTGATAAATTTGTTTAAATCCATCAAAGTAGTAAAAAGATTAAACCTGTTATTAGGCACAAAATTCAGACCATGCGATAACAGACTAATATCTTCAGTTGAAAGCATTACATCAGATAAATTTAATACATTATGTTCATTTGACACATCTAAACTTGAGGGTATGACTTTCCTATCCTCTTTTTCCTCAAGAAAGGACATCCCCTGTCCCCGATCAAGGGACACATCCTCTAATTCCGATATTTCCGCGTGAAATAACGCGGATTTCCGCTTGTGCTTGCGACCTCCTCTGTGCGATTTGCGTTTCCCTTCTTCCTTTTTGTGTCCATTGTCCTGTCCATTGATTTCTCTGAGATCATGTCTCTGTGTCTGTGTTTGTTGACATCCTCCGCTTGTAAAAAACTGTGAGAATCATGAGAGATATTGTCATTATCCGAGAAATCCGTGTCCTTGTCTGTAGAACTAAAGGATACTCTCCTTTTTGTTTGTTGAAATTTACGTTTCTTGTTTCTGTGATTGTGATGGAATTTAAGAATCGATTTCGGTGTGGAGGAAGTATGTTTATTCCATCTGTAAATTTCCCCCGACTCAAAGTCCTCCTTATCTCTTTGAAACTTATTTTTCTTTATTTTGATGATGTCTTCTTCTAAAGATTTTATTTTATCCTGAATTTTAGTGTAACCAGTATCAAACTCCGGTTTATCTTTATATTTACAGAGATCCTGTTTGATGTTTTTTATTTCTTCCTTCAGTATAATCAGTTTCTCTTCCTCATATTTGATTATAATTTTCATTAAATTTAAGGAGCACTCTGTGAGAGCATTCTCCCATTCACTTTTAAATTTTTCATTGTAGATGGTTGTCGGGAATTTATTTAACCGTAAACCTCTTGGTACCATGTTTTTATCTGTGTACGATTTCAAAGACTCACAGTCCCACCACACCTTAGTCTCTTGTTGTAAAGAGTTAAACAGCCCTGGAAACGCATTAAAATAAAAAGTAACTTATAATAGTCCATCTATAGAATAAGCCCCAAACAATAGCGCTCCGTCCAATAAATAACAAGGTGCAGAAAAATATATATATATATTCAACCAAATAAAAAATAAAATTAAAATAAATACAAAAAACTATTAATTATATGCAGGTTTTTTTATTTTTATTTTTTTATTAAATTTATTTTATTGCAAATATTTTTTTCTGTGTGTTTGTTATTTTTATTTCTGCGCACTCCTCCCTCTATTTCACATGATTTTTGCACCAATATTTTATCCGCATAAGATATACACGTAATATTTGAGCTCTTGACGTCAGGTCACGTATGTGACGCCTATAGCGCAGGATCGGTGCTCTGGACATTATTATTGGTCTTTAGATTGATCACATGATCGGCCCCCGGGTGACACGGCTGGCTTTGTTGCTCGGCGCTTACATACCGGGGTCGCTGTTCCATCTTGGATTACCGCTCCTCATATTCTCCTTCCCCATCATTACACCGACATTCAGGGTTCGGGTTCTCTGGTTTGGGGTGTATTTGTCATGTTCGGCCTCCTATTGTGACTTTCCATGAGCAGCACTGACCAGGTCTTGTACTAATGTCTTCTATACATGTTTATTGCGTGTCTGATCATATTGCGTGTCCATGCTGCGATTTATTTGGGGTATATACACAGGGGTGGCTGTGTTTTGTTCTGTATGTGAAGGGTTAAGAGCACCAGCGGGCGGCCATATTGGATCCAGTATGACAGGTACAATATAACTTTGTGGAGTTCTACCCATTTCACACATGCTATGAGTAAGAAGCCACGGGCCTGGAAACGTGTCAGAATATTTTTTTGTGTTTGTTTTCATGTATTCTTATTAGACACATTGTTTCTGCTCCTTGTTGTTTATTGGACGGAGCGCTATTGTTTGGGGCTTATTCTAATAATGGACTATTAAAGGTTACGTTTTATTATAACGCGTTTCCAGAGCTGGATTTTTTGTACTTTCTGTATATGAGCTGCTGCTTTCACCCAAGGCCGAGGGGTTGTGTCCACTTCTATTAGTTTTGGGGGGCTGGGGTCCTCTTTTTTTGTGTTCTAACCTTCCACCTGTGACTGGGACGGCATCGGGCAGATTCTTCTCGGGTTCACAGGAGCTGAAACCACAACTAGCCCTTGAGATTTACAGCAAGTTCTTGGACCGGCCCTGTCTTAGAGCCTCACACTCTGCTCGGCGTCTGCTCCATAGTGGAAGCCATTACTGTGAGGTTTTCTATCTGTTATGGAATCGCCTCTAAAGCAGTTCCCGAAACTGCAGCAACTGGCAGATAACAGAGAGCAGAAGAAGACGCTCCCTAAATCTCATAGTGCCCTCATCTAAGGCTCCCCGACATCTAAGCAGAGGCCACTACAGGGCCGGATGGTCTCGGCCTGATCTGGAATCAGGTTATTACACAAGTCGTCAGTATAGAAATAGATGAGCTACAAATAGTCAGAATAAACCTGGTGAGAGCGAAGAGCGCGGAATATCTACATCAGAAACATGTCCAAGACGGGGTCAGTCCGAGAGGTCACAGTCAGATCGGGAAGGAAGCGAATATCCAGTACATGAGCCAAAGTCAGTACTCAAGTATACAGCAAGCGAAGCCATATACAGAGCTCAGGAAGCTAATGGGTAAGCAGTAATTAATAGCAGGCACATGGGGGGCAGGAAACAGACTTTACATCTCCCTCCTCCGCTGCTGGTAGGTTCAGCATCTCCGAGCCCTGACTAGCTGCAGAGTCACTGAAGGCTGCACGTGTCTGTATGGAAATCTTATAGTGCCATTAGTGAGAAGAAACATACTGAGGATCCCAACACACGTGTCGTGCACAGATATATAAAGTATATACTGATAGGGCCAGATCCCTCCATCCTGGGGCTGCAGGGCCTTTATACCCTCTATCTTTATATTTCAGGGACTTAGGTGCTGCTGGGGAGGTCGGGGATCCCCCTTATTGCTGCCCCTGATGACCATCAGCTCCAGGCCTGGGGGTGGGGTCAATGTGGGGTGGACTGGATTATCTTGGGGTGTAGCAGAAAGTTATTTAGGGTCACCCCATAAGTCACCCTAGAAGTGTCTGATGTATATACAGATCTCCAGCAGCTAATGTATTCCGTCACTGTGTGTTTGTGTCTCCACAGATGGATCCAGTAGGAGAAATCCCCCCGAGAGATGTCCCCTGAGTCCTCTGTATTCCCAGGACTGCCCAGAGGAGAATGATCCAGACAGTCAGCAGGTAGATGGCGCTGCTGAGTCCTGGGGCACATCTATATAGGGGGTGGAGCTCGCCGCTCCTGCACTCATACATGTCCCAGACAGTCAGCAGGTAGATGGCGCTGCTGAGTCCTGGGGTACATCTATATAGGGGGTGGAGCTCCTGTACTCATACATGTACCAGACAGTCAGCAGGTAGATGGCGCTGCTGAGTCCTGGGGTACATCTATATAGGGGTGGAGCTTGCCGCTCCTGCACTCATACATGTACCAGACAGTCAGCAGGTAGATGGCGCTGCTGAGTCCTGGGGTACATCTATATAGGGGGTGGAGCTCCTGTACTCATACATGTACCAGACAGTCAGCAGGTAGATGGCGCTGCTGAGTCCTGGGGTACATCTATATAGGGGGTGGAGCTCGCCGCTCCTGCACTCATACATGTACCAGACAGTCAGCAGGTAGATGGCGCTGCTGAGTCCTGGGGTACATCTATATAGGGGGTGGAGCTCGCCGCTCCTGCACTCATACATGTACCAGACAGTCAGCAGGTAGATGGCGCTGCTGAGTCCTGGGGTACATCTATATAGGGGGTGGAGCTCACCGCTCCTGCACTTATACATGTACCAGACAGTCAGCGGGTAGATGGCGCTATATTCAGACCATAAAGTGACTGGACCAAAGATATGACATTATTTCTTCCCTGTTTAGGGTGAAGATCTGATGGACATTAAGGCTGAGATTAAAGAAGAAGCAGAAGAGGAGACGGATTCCTGGACTGATCAGCAGTGTAAGGAGCGGAGACTTTCTCCTCTAGATACTACTACTCCCATCATCTCCTCATCACATGGCAATCTATCCCATCACTGTGTGTTTCCTACAGATGGAGCCATTGCCAGAAATCAGGGAGAAGATGTGACTGATATTAAAGCGGAGGCTGAAGAAGAGAGGATGAGGGGCCATCACCTGTGTAAGAGGGAAGTGGAGGAGGAGATTCCAGGAGGTGTTACCACAGGTACGGAGTCATGAATGGAGAAGGAGAAGTCCCAGGTTTCTTCAGGTCGGTTCCCCCTTAGAGCTCCAGTCCAGTAACTCTCCTCGTTCCTCATACCTGATAAGCAGGGGAGCAGTCCCGAGGGGTGAGGAGCTCATCTAATGTTTGGCGTCTTACAGGGCGTCCACCTGTTACTGGTAATAATGCTGCTGCTTATTCTGGACTTTCTCTCGGAGAAGCAGAGGATATTCTATGTCCAGCCGGAATGATCTCCGTGCGTCTGTCACTGAGGATACAGCAGAAGCTGTACTGTACTCTACTCCACATGACTGAGTGAAAGGACTTGCACCGACCTACAGCGTCTGAGCAGCCGGGGAGGCTAAGGAAACTTTTTTTTTTTTGTGCCAATACTTTAGTTTCCTTTTACTTATTGCCATTTGTATTGATGCACAACCCTGTTATCTGGAATCTGTTTGGTGTTTCTCCCTGGAGGCAGCGGACGTCCAGGCATCAATACAACAGTCTCCTTACCGAGTGACAGTGATGTAGTGATGTATACATGATATCTTATTGCCTGATTCACACCCTATGCAAATCATAGAACATGCAAATTAAATTTCTGCTAAAATCAATAAGAATCATAAAATCTATTTTTACTCTTACAGAAAATCCCAGTGCGATCTCTGAGGGAAACGTCCTGTTATCAGTAAGTGATAAAGGAGAAGATGAAGATATGATGGAGCGCTCCTCAGGAGAAAACCTCATTACCCCTCATGTACATCCAGGACGTCACAGTACAGATCCATCATATAATCCCCCAAATCATGAGGAACCTTCTGACCAACCACAGATTGTGACCACAAGTACTGAGAAGAAAGGCGGGAAAAGGTTTCAGTGTGAGGAATATGGAAGAGAGTTCATAAATAGTGCAAGTCTAGTAACACACAGAAGAAGTCACACAGGAGAGAAGCCATATTCATGTTCAGAATGTGGGAAATGTTTTACAACGAAAGGAAGTCTTGTTATACATGAGAGACTTCACACAGGGGAGAAGCCATATTCATGTTCAGAATGTGGGAAATGTTTTACTACGAAAGGAAATCTTGTTATACATGAGAGAATTCACACAGGGGAGAAGCCATATTCATGTTCAGAATGTGGGAAATGTTTTACTATGAAAGAAGGTCTTGTTAGGCATGAGAGATTTCACACAGGAGAGAAGCCATATTCATGTTCAGAATGTGGGAAAAGTTTTACTACGAAAGGAAATCTTGTTATACATGAGAAACTTCACACAGGAGAGAACCCATATTCATGTTCAGAATGTGGGAAATGTTTTACTACGAAAGGAAGTCTTGTTATACATGAGAGACTTCACACAGGGGAGAAGCCATATTCATGTTCAGAATGTGGGAAATGTTTTACTATGAAAGGAAATCTTGTTGAACATGAGAGACTTCACACAGGGGAGAAGCCATATTCATGTTCAGAATGTGGGAAATGTTTTACTAAGAAAGGAAATCTTGTTGAGCATGAGAGACGTCACACAGAAGAGAAGCCATATTCATGTTCAGAATGTGGGAAATGTTTTACAGATAGAACTGATCTGGTTATACATCAGAGAATTCACACAGGAGAGAAGCCATATTCATGTTCAGAATGTGGGAAATGTTTTACTACGAAAGGAAATCTTGTTGTACATGAGAGAATTCACACAGGAGAGAAGCCATATTCATGTTCAAAATGTGGGAAATGTTTTATTATGAAAGAAGGTCTTGTTAGGCATGAGAGATTTCACACAGGAGAGAAGCCATATTCATGTTCAGAATGTGGGAAAAGTTTTACTACGAAAGGAAATCTTGTTATACATGAGAAACTTCACACAGGAGAGAAGCCATATTCATGTTCAGAATGTGGGAAATGTTTTACTATGAAAGGAAATCTTGTTGAACATGAGAGACTTCACACAGGAGAGAAGCCATATTCATGTTCAGAATGTGGGAAATGTTTTACTACGAAAGGAAGTCTTGTTATACATGAGAGACTTCACACAGGAGAGAAGCCATATTCATGTTCAGAATGTGGGAAATGTTTTACTACGAAAGGAAGTCTTGTTATACATGAGAGACTTCACACAGGAGAGAAGCCATATTCATGTTCAGAATGTGGAAAATGTTTTACTATGAAAGGAAATCTTGTTGAACATGAGAGACTTCACACAGGAGAGAAGCCATATTCATGTTCAGAATGTGGGAAATGTTTTACTACGAAAGGAAATCTTGTTATACATGAGAGACGTCACACAGAAAAGAAGCCATATTCATGTTCAGAATGTGGGAAATGTTTTACTACGAAAGGAAATCTTGTTATACATCAGAGACGTCACACAGGAGAGAAGCCATATTCATGTTCAGAATATGGGAAATTCTTTTCATGTAAATCGGATCTTATGAAACACGAGAGAAGTCACACAGGCGAGAAGCCTTATTCATGTTCGGAATGTGGAAAATGTTTTAGAGATAAATCCAATCTTATTAGACATGAGAGAAGTCACACAGGGGAGAATAATCTTGTTACCTGTGACGGAATACAGTAAAGGGAATAGCCATTTTGATGTTCTGTAGGTGGGAAATACCCGGCACTGCCTCTTGGTCTCGGTGACACAGCTCATGTTTTTATAAGACGCTGGCATTTTTCCCATAGTATTTTGCATTTCCTTTTAGTATTTGTAGCCTAAACGTTGCAGCCAATCTGGAGGCCGCGCAGATCTTTCCATTATACTTCTCTCTGTTTATGCTCCACTCCCACTTGCATGGCTTCCTCCAGTGAAACAACCACTAAGTTGTAGAGAAGTGGAAGCAAGTGATTGCACCCAACCCAACTGACTAACCACAGAGAGACATCCATCCAAGGAGGAAGTCCCCCCGCTAGCTCTTTATTACAACTAGCCAGACTCTACGGGAAAGAAGCCCACAGCTCTTTATCAAGGAAGAAAAGACCACCCTGAAGGAGAGGCTCGGCCCGGGTCCTCATATACAACCCCGAAGGGCCTTGGGATAATGTCACAATACGAAGCCATGAGCAGTGGGAGTACCAGACCACTCGACGTCGGATGAGGAAGAAACTGAATTGTCCCAAGTGCTGCAGTAGGAGTGGTCATATCATTTCTGATCGTCTCAACACCCAATATGCTAATTGTGCTCCATACTGTCAGGCGGTGTCTGCTCAAGTCCAGCACTACTGACCTGACTGACTGGTAAAACTAACACCACCAATGGCTCAGGAGTGGGGGGAGTTAGAGAAAAAACTACACCTATGCCAGAACCAGATGCCGAGCACCTACTGAAGGATGCAGAGAGCCGGATAGAGGTGGTGATGGGTCCTCTTTACAAACCCCAAGAGTCAACGTGTGTGATCATGTGAAAGGCCAAGTGGAAAGCCATGGAGGTGAACAGGGAACGATCCAGAGACCCCCGACAGGATAGCGGGTATGGAGGTACTTATATAGAGGACAGCAGGGTGAGAAGGTATTACAGTAATCAGACCGACCCAGAGACCCCCGACAGGATAGCGGGTATGGAGGTGCTTATATAGAGGGCAGCAGGGTGAGAAGGTATTACAGTAATCAGACCGACCCGGAGACCCCCGACAGGATAGCAGGTATGGAGGTGCTTATATAGAGGGCAGCAGGGTGAGAAGGTATTACAGTAATCAGACCGATCCGGAGACCCCCGACAGGATAGCAGGTATGGAGGTGTTTATATAGAGGGCAGCAGGGTGAGAAGGTATTACAGTAATCAGACTGATCCTGGACCCCCGACAGGATAGCGGGTATGGAGGAGCTTATATAGAGGGCAGCAGGGTGAGAAGGTAATACAGTAATCAGACCGACCCGAAGACCCCCGACAGGATAGCGGGTATGGAGGTGTTTATATAGAGGGCAGCAGGGTGAGAAGGTATTACAGCAATCAGACCGACCCGGAGACCCCCGACAGGATAGCGGGTATGGAGGAGCTTATATAGAGGGCAGCAGGGTGAGAAGGTATTACAGTAATCAGACCGACCCGGAGACCCCCGACAGGATAGCGGGTATGGAGGAGCTTATATAGAGGGCAGTAGGGTGAGAAGGTAATACAGTAATCAGACCGACCCGGAGACCCCCGACAGGATAGTGGGTATGGAGGTGCTTATATAGAGTGCAGCAGGGTGAGAAGGTATTACAGTAATCAGACCGACCCGGAGACCCCCGACAGGATAGCGGGTATGGAGGAGCTTATATAGAGGGCAGTAGGGTGAGAAGGTAATACAGTAATCAGACCGACCCGGAGACCCCCGACAGGATAGTGGGTATGGAGGTGCTTATATAGAGGGCAGCAGGGTGAGAAGGTATTACAGTAATCAGACCAACCCAGAGACCCCCGACAGGATAGCGGGTATGGAGGAGCTTATATAGAGGGCAGCAGGGTGAGAAGGTATTACAGCAATCAGACCGACCCGGAGACCCCCGACAGGATAGCGGGTATGGAGGAGCTTATATAGAGGGCAGCAGGGTGAGAAGGTATTACAGTAATCAGACCGACCCGGAGACCCCCGACAGGATAGTGGGTATGGAGGTGCTTATATAGAGTGCAGCAGGGTGAGAAGGTATTACAGTAATCAGACCGACCCGGAGACCCCCGACAGGATAGCGGGTATGGAGGAGCTTATATAGAGGGCAGTAGGGTGAGAAGGTAATACAGTAATCAGACCGACCCGGAGACCCCCGACAGGATAGTGGGTATGGAGGTGCTTATATAGAGGACAGCAGGGTGAGAAGGTATTACAGTAATCAGACCAACCCAGAGACCCCCGACAGGATAGCGGGTATGGAGGTGCTTATATAGAGGGCAGCAGGGTGAGAAGGTATTACAGTAATCAGACCGACCCGAAGACCCCCGACAGGATAGCGGGTATGGAGGTGCTTATATAGAGGGCAGCAGAGTGAGAAGGTATTACAGTAATCAGACCGACCCGGAGACCCCCGACAGGATAGCGGGTATGGAGGTGCTTATATAGAGGGCAGCAGGGTGAGAAGGTATTACAGTAATCAGACTGACCCGGAGACCCCCGACAGGATAGCGGGTATGGAGGTGCTTATATAGAGGGCAGCAGGGTGAGAAGGTATTACAGTAATCAGACCGACCCGAAGACCCCCGACAGGATAGCGGGTATGGAGGTGCTTATATAGAGGGCAGCAGGGTGAGAAGGTATTACAGTAATCAGACTGACCTGGAGACCCCCGACAGGATAGCGGGTATGGAGGTGCTTATATAGAGGGCAGCAGGGTGAGAAGGTATTACAGTAATCAGACCGACCCGAAGACCCCCGACAGGATAGCGGGTATGGAGGTGCTTATATAGAGGGCAGCAGGGTGAGAAGGTATTACAGTAATCAGACCGACCCGAAGACCCCCGACAGGATAGGGGGTATCTCTTGCCTGAGGTCTGCTTGGTCTTGTGGATAATCCCCCGACCTCGCTCTCCTGATACTAAATATTGTTTATGTTCCTGGTCCGGGGGGTCCTGGATGTAAAAATCCCCCAAAACGCATTTATATGACGAGACAACAAATGTTATTCTATTCCTCACATGTAACTTGTGTATTACGGGATGTGACGCTTTATTGTTTTATCTTATTCGGAGTTCTGAATCTTCACTTTTACATTTTTTTGTGTTTTTTTTTTTCCTGTAATTTAGTTTTTGTGGCTTTTTTAATTTTGTAAATTTTGGGTCTTTTTGTTTTTGCAAGTTATCGCAGTTTATTGTCTGGGATTTTATGATAACTTTTATTTTGGGACATATCTACCCATAATGTGATAAATCTGCTGTAACTGTTACCTGTATTGGAACGAAGCTCAAGGGCAGAATTCAGAGAAAGGGGGCAAACAGATACCCTCCCCCGACTCTTTGGTTTTAGTATTTTCATGACATCACTCCCGGGGGGGGGGGGGGGGAGGGGGAGGTGTCAATCAGAGTGGAGATGGGAGTCGATTAGAGGAGGCAGAGCCCGGAGTGGATAAGAAATGTACAGGAAAGTCACAGGGAGCCGGGCTAACACTCTACATACAATTCACTTATGTTGGTTTATACTGATACGTCTTCTGGAAGAAATTTTGTACAAAACATCTTATTTTTGGCTTAAGCTACTGTTTGCTGAATAAAGTTTTTGCAATCTTTCAATTTTTTATTAGTCTCATTTTTCAAACCATGTTCTGTGGTAGAAGATAGAAGAGTCTACAGCTCTGGGCCTGGTGAGGGATACCCCGTCCTGGAGGCGTCTTCTCTCAGCCACTTCTAGGCAAATAAAGGTCCCAAAAGCAGGGGGTCCCTATTACAAAGCAGGGGGGTCCCTATTACAGAGCAGGGGGGGTCCATATTACAGAGCAGGGGGTCCATATTACAGAGCACGGGGTCCATATTACAGAGCAGGGGGTCCATATTACAGAGCACGGGGTCCATATTACAGAGCAGGGGGTCCATATTACAGAGCAGGGGGTCCATATTACAGAGCAGAGGGTCCATATTACAGAGCAGGGGGTCCATATTACAGAGCAGGGGGTCCATATTACAGAGCAGGGTGTCCATATTACAGAGCAGGGGGTCCATATTACAGAGCAGGGTGTCCATATTACAGAGCAGGATGAGGGGCGGAGCCTGACCGCGTAACATGGTGGTTGCTGTTTGCTAGAGCTCCACAGCTCTGGGACTTTGATACGGCCGTCTTGCATTACCTACCTAGCAAACATGGTCAGAACTAACAAGGACAGACAGGGGGACACCCCAGGCACCCCGAGGATGTCTAAACAACAGGGGGACTTACAGAGCTACCTGAAAAAGAAGAACGCTTCTCCACGCGGCCTGCCCGAGATGGCGTCGGACCTGCAGAGGGATCCGGAGTCGGATGAGGAATCTGAAATGGAGAGTGTAACAGGAGGTGAGCGCTCGGATTCAGGTACCACACACATCTCCCATGATTTTTTACACAGAACACTTGAAAAAGCACTATCTAAGGCTCTTAATCCTGTCTTAGCCGAGTTGGTGGCAATCAAGGCTGAAATCAAAGCTACGGGGCACAGAGTGCAAGCTTTGGAGGACACTTATTCCTCTGCACGTGACAACGCGGAGATAGTCTCTGACCATCTGCAGTGCCACACTGAGCTCCTTGATCGCTCTCTCTCCTTGATTGAGGAACAGGAGAATAGGAGCCGTAGGAGGAATTTACGGCTGAAAGGCATACCTGAATCCTATACACCAGAGGATCTACCCAAGATGGCGGAAGGCCTTTTTTCAGAATTGTTGGGCCCGGAACGTGCAGCGCAAGTAGTTACAGAGAGGATACATAGAGCTTTGCGCCCAAAACCACGTCGAGGAGACCCTTCTCGGGACATCGTATGCGGTCTCCTCTCTTTCCGTGACACACAAGCGATACTAACGGCAGAACATACTAGAGATCAGGTCTCCCTGGACGGCACTGAAATCTCCATATACCAGGATATCGCTCCGTCAGTCCTGGCTAAGAGAAGGCTCCTCAAACCCTTATTGGATGAACTAAGGGCTCGGAATATACAATACGTTTGGTTATACCCTTTTGGCTTGGCTATTGTACAGGGTGGAAAACGTATTGCCATACATACCCTGAAAGATTTAGCTGCGGTCTGGTCTCTTCTAGATATTGAGCCACTTGATATACCTTCGTGGCTCCCTTCTCGGAACTTGAGTGCTATACCATCTTTGCCGCCCCTGCCCTCCTGGACGGAATCTGCTCGATTTCGGTCTCCAAAGTCGAAGAAAACCCCTCTTAGAGATCAACAACAATAATATGGTTCCTTAGGCTACTCATGGATGGAGTTCATTACTGCCCGACCTACTCCTCTATACTTTATCTATCTTTTCTCCCGATCAGGACGTTCTTTGACTGTTTTGTTTGTTCTCCCTGAATCTTTCAAGATCCCTGACTTACCTGAGTTGTTGAAGATTCCAGGGTTTTGAGATTGCGGGTCATTTGGATGTTACACGTTTATATGCTATTTGACTACGAGTGCTCTCTTGGCTGCAGTGGTTATACGATTGATTGCCCAGTAGATACGGGCTTTGCTTCTAATGAACCAGTTTGGAATGTTATATGTTGAATACTCACCTGAACATGTTCCTTGCTAGTAGGTTATTCTGTTCCTCTTATGCACCTGTTATAGGACGGCCCTTCCTTAGTCCTCTCCCGATCAGGACTTATCCTCACGCCTCCCTAGTTCACTGTTACTTATTGCTCGCTTAGTGTCTGCTTCAGTGGGAGTTGTTCGTCTCACCTGAGCTTATCTACCTTGTTTGAACGTGTTATTCTTGTTTTTCTCGATCTTGTTTATCACGGTATTTTCTTCTGTTTCTATTTTTCTTCTTCTCTCCTCTTCTACCTTCCTCCTCTTCCTTTCCTTGTCCTTTTCTTCCTCTTCTCTCTTCCCCCTCCCTCCCCTCCTTTCTTTCTTCAAGCTTCTTTATTTCTTGTAACTGCTTACTGTTCGTTGACTTAGTAAACGGTTTTGCTTGTGTCATTGTTGGGTACATTCATTGACATTGTATGAACAACATGCCCTCTATGACTCCTACCCCCGTATCTGTGACTTCATTTAATGTTAACGGATTAAATTCCCCTAATAAACATCATTGGCTTATGACTTTATCTAGGAAACTTAAAGCAGATATCCTGATGTTACAGGAAACTCATTTCAAGGCTGGTAACATTCCTAAGCCCTGTAAATCAGATTTTGACACGTGGTACTATTCCACACATCCCACTTCCTCCTCTAAAGGATTTGTGATTGCTTTAAGAAAATCGCTTCCTTTTGTAGTTACACAACAATATGCTGATGCGGAAGGCAGGGCTCTTTTTATTAAAGGACGATTAGCTAACTGTCAAATGACATTGGCCTCGATTTATGCCCCTAACCAAGGTCAGGTGGCTTGGTTACTGAGCACACTGATGGTACTTTCTCAATTCGCACAAGGTGAAATCTTATTAAGGGGTGACTCAAATTTATTGCTCGACCCATATCTAGACTCCTCTTCCAAAAAAATTGTCTATGTCCCAAAAAGCCATCAGACGTTTACATACTACACTTCAAGATTTACATTTGATAGATTCCTGGAGGATAGCCAAGCCCTCGGTTAGAGATTATTCTTTCTTTTCCACACCCCACAATTCACACCAAGACTTGGATTATATTTTGTGCTCTAAATCTCTTCTAGATCCTATCACTGCTTCACTAATTGGAATAATAAGTATTTCTGATCACGCCCCGGTCTCTACCTCTTTTTCCCTTCCTGAGCTCACCCCCAGGCCTTGGACCTGGCGCTTAAATGAGAGAGTTTTCGACAACCCTGAAGTTAGAGAACAAATTGGCAAGGAAATTGAACTGTACTTCCAGTTGAATAAGTCCCCTGATTTGTCACCCACCTTGTTGTGGGAAGCACATAAGTCCTATATTCGTGGGCTTCTCATTGCCAAGGCCTCAGCCCTGAAAAAAGAAAGATTCATTAATGTTACAAATTGCAGAAAAGAAAAGCATCCTTACTGGCGATCGACGATTTAACCGTTTTAAGGGAAAAATTGAAAAAGACTCTTAATGCCTTTTCGGCTAAAGCTCTATTATATTGAAGGGTACGGGTATACGCTCATGGCAATAAGGGTGGTAGGTTTATGACGGCGATGAAGAGAAAGGAGAGAGCACGAGCTCATATTGAAGCTATCAAATGTGATGATAATTCACTAGTTTACGACACGCCTGATATAGCTGAAGCGTTTCACAGATATTACTCCTCTCTATATAATTTAGAAGAGAACACCCATTGCCATCCACCCTTCTCGTCCGATAGCCCAGATGACAAGCTCAGCCGTATATAGCTCTTCCTAAGTTCACTGCATTTGCCATCTCTCAAGGAACAAGACAAATTAGCTCTATTATCACCAGTCACCGAATCTGAAGTTAAATCCTCCCTCTGTAGCTTCCCGAGTGGCAAAAGCCCTGGTCCGGATGGGCTTACTTCTCATTATTATGCGATATTTCACACAGTTCTTGTCCCACATCTCACCTCATTCTGTAATGCTCTCCTCCAAGGTGTCCCTAGGATGCGTCAGTCTCAGGAGGCACACATTACCCTTATACACAAAGAGGGTAAAGACCCCACGGATTGCTGGAATTACAGGCCAATTTCTTTGCTAAATCATGATGTGAAAGTCCGGGCCAAACTTCTCGCTCTACGCTTGAGAGACCTAGTCCCGCAATCAATTAATGAAGAACAAGTGGGTTTCATTAAAGGGAGGGAAGGTAAAGAAAATACCCGTAAGCTATTGCATATTATTGACCTGGCCAAACAGTCAAATCGCCCTCTGTTGCTTCTGAGTGTTGATGCTGAAAAAGCATTGGACCGTGTGAATTGGTTGTCTATGTCTGAAGCCCTTAAGGCCTTTGGGTTCGCTCCTTGTCCAGGCAATCCTCTCCCTTTATGCGCAACCACATGCTAGGTTACGGATTAATGGATCCCTCTCCCCCTATTTTGAAATTGCAAATGGCACCAGGCAGGGCTTCCCCCTCTCGCCTACCTTGTTTGTCCTTACTCTAGAGACGTTTCTGCAGGCAGTGCGGCAGAATCCCCATAGCCAAGGTTTTTCGGTAGCAAACGGATCAATTAGCTCATTGGCTTTTGCTGATGACGTCTTATTCCTCCTATCCAACCCGTTGACAGCCCTTCCCGAATTACAGTCCCTCATTGATGTTTATGGATCTCTTTCCAATTACTCCGTCCCAGTCTCCATCCCAGCTCCCCAGGTTTCTCCACTGAAACCACTGGTCCCTTATGTTTGGAAAGACACATGGATTAAATATTTAGGTATTCATCTACCCTCTGATCTAAGCAGTGTGTACCCATTACACTTCTCTCCCTTGCTAAAAGACTTAGTCTACCCTACAAGGCTATGATTTTCCATATTTGTCCTGGCTAGGGAGGAGGAATCTTTTACAGATGTATGTGCTCCCTAAGGTTATGTATCTTTTACAAATGTTGCCTATATACTTACCAAAGTCCTTTTTTCCGCTGTTGAAGAGGCTCTTCTCTACTTTCCTTTGGATACACAAGCCTCCGCGACGTTCGTATTCATTGCTCACTAAAGGAAAGAAACAAGGGGGCATTGCATTAGCAGACATGCGGACATATTATAAATCAATACAACTCTCCAGATGGATGTATAAATATTCCTTGACGACAGATTTGGCGAATGAACTGTTTGGCCCCAACCTGCTACACTCTCTGTGGTTACCCGTTCTGAGATCTCTATCCTTCTGAGGGGTCCCTATGAAACTTGGCTCGAACATAAGGAACAATTGGCTCCCGCTCCTTCGCCGATTTTACCAGCAACCTTGACCCCCTTTCTCCTGCTGACGAAGGTAACTGGACTTAGGATTGATACCTCCCTCTGGCAGTTGCTGAAAAATCTTCGACTGAAGGACCTGTTTCACAATACTTTGCCAATTTCTCAGCAACAACTTCAAAACCTTCTTCCTGGGATGAAACTGAATTTCATAGATCTCGCACAACTCACTACTATTCTCAGGAAACTTTTACTTTCCTCGACCCCCTGTAGACCTCTCACTCCGTTTGAGAAAGGCTTGACTTCGCTCCTCCCATCCCAGAGGAAGATTGCCTCCTGTAAAGCTATGCTCACGCCTTTCTCTGAACCAACTCTCCAATTAGCCCTCTTTTTTCTGCAGAAGATGTGGACCTCATCCTAAGATATTCTCATAGTCCATCTGTTTGTGTGAGACTGCAAGAACTTCCCTATAAAATACTTACCCGATGCTATCACACTCCAGATTGGCTTTTTCGTCATGGCCTTAGGGATTCGGATCTTTGCTGGCGATGCCACCGCGGGCCTGGAACTACGATGCATATATGGTGGTCCTGTGACTTGATCCAGCCCTTTTGGAGTGAGATTGAAATTCAAATTAACAAAATATTGCACATCTCGGCGCCACTCTTTCCAGATAACGTTCTTTTATCGGGCCCAGATGGATCTCTGAGCCCCAACAAAAAAGCTTTATGGTCGCAATTGATCGGAGTAGCAAAATCGTTAATCCCCTTATTCTGGCTGAATGCCTCTCCCCCCAACGATAGATTTGTGGATAGACAGTGCATCAGGTGGCACGCTCTGAAGAATTACATAGTTGGAAAGAGAGGAAGCATGATAAATATGTGAAGATCTGGTCTAGATGGGGGAAACTGTTTGGATAACTTCTTGTGATTTAAAGTGGTTACTATATCTATTTGTACATTTTGCTTTAGTCCTCCTCCCCCTTCTCCGTTCCTCTCCTTTGGCCCCTTCCCCCTCCTTCTCCCCCTCTCTCTTTCCTCCTTTACTCCTCTTGCTGTGCTTTTCCTCTTCTCTGCCTTCTACATATCCAGAGTTATGTTGTTTTTATCCATTTTCCTCTGACACATGTACTGTGATGATGTTCTTTACCTGACTGCAATGTTAAGCTCATAGTTTGTAGCTCTTTTCTAATGTTATTCTGTCCCAGTGAAGGTGAATTTTACTACTTATTTGTTGCATTTGTAATGGCTGTACATTTGAAATCTTCAATAAAAAGAGATTAAACAAAAAACAAAGCAGGGTGTCCATATTACAGAGCAGGGGGTCCATATTACAGAGCAGGGCGTCCATATTACAGAGCAGGGCGTCCATATTACAGAGCAGGGTGTCCATATTACAGAGCAGGGGCTCCATATTACAGAGCAGGGCGTTCATATTACAGAGCAGGGGGTCCATATTACAGAGCAGGGCGTTCATGTTACAGAGCAGGGCGTCCATATTACAGAGCAGGGGGTCCATATTACAGAGCAGGGGGTCCATATTACAGAGCAGGGGTCCATATTACACAGCAGGGGGTCCATATTACAGAGAAGGGGGTCCATATTACAGAGCAGGGGGTCCATATTACAGAGCAGGGCGTCCATATTACAGAGCAGGGGTCCATATTACACAGCAGGGCGTCCATATTACAGAGCAGGGCGTCCATATTACAGAGCAGGGGGTCCATATTACAGAGCAGGGGTCCATATTACACAGCAGGGGGTCCATATTACAGAGAAGGGGGTCCATATTACAGAGCAGGGCGTCCATATTACAGAGCAGGGGTCCATATTACAGAGCAGGGCGTTCATATTACAGAGCAGGGCGTCCATATTACAGAGCAGGGCGTTCATATTACAGAGCAGGGCGTCCATATTACAGAGCAGGGCGTTCATATTACAGAGCAGGGGCTCCATATTACAGAGCAGGGGGTCCATATTACACAGCAGGGCGTCCATATTACAGAGCAGGGCGTCCATATTACAGAGCAGGGCGTCCATATTACACAGCAGGGGGTCCATATTACAGAGCAGGGGTCCATATTACACAGCAGGGGGTCCATATTACAGAGAAGGGGGTCCATATTACAGAGCAGGGCGTCCATATTACAGAGCAGGGGTCCATATTACACAGCAGGGGGTCCATATTACAGAGAAGGGGGTCCATATTACAGAGCAGGGCGTCCATATTACAGAGCAGGGCGTTCATATTACAGAGCAGGGCGTCCATATTACAGAGCAGGGCGTTCATATTACAGAGCAGGGGCTCCATATTACAGAGCAGGGGGTCCATATTACACAGCAGGGGGTCCATATTACAGAGCAGGGGGTCCATATTACAGAGCAGGGTGTCCATATTACAGAGCAGGGCGTCCATATTACAGAGCAGGGGGTCCATATTACACAGCAGGGGGTCCATATTACAGAGCAGGGCGTTCATATTACAGAGCAGGGGCTCCATATTACAGAGTAGGGGGTCCATATTACAGAGCAGGGGGTCCATATTACAGAGCAGGGGCTCCATATTACAGAGCAGGGGGTCCATATTACAGAGCAGGGGCTCCATATTACAGAGCAGGGGCTCCATATTACAGAGCAGGGGGTCCATATTACACAGCAGGGGGTCCATATTACAGAGAAGTGGGTCCATATTACAGAGCAGGGCGTCCATATTACAGAGCAGGGCGTTCATATTACAGAGCAGGGCGTCCATATTACAGAGCAGGGCGTTCATATTACAGAGCAGGGGCTCCATATTACAGAGCAGGGGGTCCATATTACACAGCAGGGCGTCCATATTACAGAGCAGGGCGTCCATATTACAGAGCAGGGGTCCATATTACACAGCAGGGGGTCCATATTACAGAGAAGGGGGTCCATATTACAGAGCAGGGGGTCCATATTACAGAGCAGGGGTCCATATTACACAGCAGGGCGTCCATATTACAGAGCAGGGCGTCCATATTACAGAGCAGGGGGTCCATATTACAGAGCACGGGGTCCATATTACAGAGCAGGGGTCCATATTACACAGCAGGGGGTCCATATTACAGAGCAGGGGTCCATATTACACAGCAGGGGGTCCATATTACAGAGAAGGGGGTCCATATTACAGAGCAGGGCGTCCATATTACAGAGCAGGGGTCCATATTACACAGCAGGGGGTCCATATTACAGAGAAGGGGGTCCATATTACAGAGCAGGGCGTCCATATTACAGAGCAGGGCGTTCATATTACAGAGCAGGGCGTCCATATTACAGAGCAGGGCGTTCATATTACAGAGCAGGGGCTCCATATTACAGAGCAGGGGGTCCATATTACACAGCAGGGGGTCCATATTACAGAGCAGGGGGTCCATATTACAGAGCAGGGCGTCCATATTACAGAGCAGGGGGTCCATATTACACAGCAGGGGGTCCATATTACAGAGCAGGGCGTTCATATTACAGAGCAGGGGCTCCATATTACAGAGCAGGGGCTCCATATTACAGAGCAGGGGGTCCATATTACAGAGCAGGGGCTCCATATTACAGAGCAGGGTGTCTGTATTTGCAGATGATACTAAACTTTATAAGGAAATCAATAATGAGGAGGATAGTAGAATATTACAGGGGGATCTAAGGAAACTGGAAGCATGGGGGGGGCGGAGACTTGGCAAATGAAGTTTAATGTAGATAAATGTAAGGTAACGCACTTTGGTCGGCGTAATATAATGTCTGACTATGGACTTAATAGTAAATTACTGGGTAAGACTGACAGTGAGGGAGACTTAGGGATTTTGGGGGACAGTAAGCTTACCTGTAGTGACCAGTGTCAGGCAGCTGCTGCCAAGGCAAATACAATTATGGGATGCATCAAAAGAGGTCGAGATTGTCATGACAAGGACATAGGGCACGGGGACGTCCTCTACACCTAGGCCAGTGACAGTGACAAGGGGACGTCCTCTACACCTAGACTAGTGACAGTGACAAGGGGACGTCCTCTACACCTAGACCAGTAACAGTGACAAGGGGACGTCCTCTACACCTAGGCCAGTGACAGTGACAAGGGGACGTCCTCTACACCTAGGCCAGTGACAGTGACAAGGGGACGTCCTCTACACCTAGACTAGTGACAGTGACAAGGGGACGTCCTCTACACCTAGACTAGTGACAGTGACAAGGGGACGTCCTCTACACCTAGGCCAGTGACAGTGACAAGGGGACGTCCTCTACACCTAGACTAGTGACAGTGACAAGGGGACGTCCTCTACACCTAGGCCAGTGACAGTGACAAGGGGACGTCCTCTACACCTAGACCAGTGACAGTGACAAGAGGACGTCCTCTACACCTAGACCAGTGACAACGGGACGTCCTCTACACCTAGACCAGTGACAACGGGACGTCCTCTACACCTAGGCCAGTGACAGTGACAAGGGGATGTCCTCTACACCTAGACCAGTGACAACGGGACGTCCTCTACACCTAGGCCAGTGACAGTGACAAGGGGATGTCCTCTACACCTAGACCAGTGACAACGGGACGTCCTCTACACCTAGACCAGTGACAGTGACAAGAGGACGTCCTCTACACCTAGGCCAGTGACAGTGACAAGGGGACGTCCTCTACACCTAGACCAGTGACAACGGGACGTCCTCTACACCTAGACCAGTGACAAGGGGACGTCCTCTACACCTAGACCAGTGACAGTGACAAGGGGACGTCCTCTACACCTAGACCAGTGACAACGGGACGTCCTCTACACCTAGACCAGTGACAGTGACAAGAGGACGTCCTCTACACCTAGGCCAGTGACAGTGACAAGGGGACGTCCTCTACACCTAGACCAGTGACAGTGACAAGAGGACGTCCTCTACACCTAGGCCAGTGACAGTGACAAGGGGACGTCCTCTACACCTAGACCAGTGACAGTGACAAAAGGACGTCCTCTACACCTAGACCAGTGACAGTGACAAGGGAACGTCCTCTACACCTAGACCAGTGACAACGGGACGTCCTCTACACCTAGACCGGTGACAGTGACAAGGGGACGTCCTCTACACCTAGACCGGTGACAGTGACAAGGGGACGTCCTCTAGACCTAGACCAGTGACAGTGACAAGAGGACGTCCTCTAGACCTAGACCAGTGACAAGGGGACGTCCTCTACACCTAGACCAGTGACAAGAGGACGTCCTCTACACCTAGACCAGTGACAGTGACAAGGGGACGTCCTCTACACCTAGACCAGTGACAGTGACAAGGGGACGTCCTCTACACCTAGACTGGTGACAAGGGGACGTCCTCTACACCTAGACCAGTGACAGTGACAAGAGGACGCCCTCTACACCTAGACCAGTGACAGTGACAAGGGGATGTCCTCTACACCTAGACCGGTGACAGTGACAAGGGGACGTCCTCTACACCTAGACCAGTGACAGTGACAAGGGGACGTCCTCTACACCTAGGCCAGTGACAGTGACAAGGGGACGTCGTCTACACCTAGACCAGTGACAGTGACAAGGGGACGTCCTCTACACCTAGACCAGTGACAACGGGACGTCCTCTACACCTAGGCCAGTGACAGTGACAAGGGGATGTCCTCTACACCTAGACCAGTGACAACGGGACGTCCTCTACACCTAGACCAGTGACAGTGACAAGAGGACGTCCTCTACACCTAGGCCAGTGACAGTGACAAGGGGACGTCCTCTACAACTAGACCAGTGACAGTGACAAGAGGACGTCCTCTACACCTAGGCCAGTGACAGTGACAAGGGGACGTCCTCTACACCTAGACCAGTGACAGTGACAAGAGGACGTCCTCTACACCTAGACCAGTGACAGTGACAAGGGAACGTCCTCTACATCTAGACCAGTGACAACGGGACGTCCTCTACACCTAGACCGGTGACAGTGACAAGGGGACGTCCTCTAGACCTAGACCGGTGACAGTGACAAGGGGACGTCCTCTACACCTAGACCAGTGACAGTGACAAGAGGACGTCCTCTAGACCTAGACCAGTGACAAGGGGACGTCCTCTACACCTAGACCAGTGACAAGAGGACGTCCTCTACACCTAGACCAGTGACAGTGACAAGGGGACGTCCTCTACACCTAGACCAGTGACAGTGACAAGGGGACGTCCTCTACACCTAGACTGGTGACAAGGGGACGTCCTCTACACCTAGACCAGTGACAGTGACAAGAGGACGCCCTCTACACCTAGACCAGTGACAGTGACAAGGGGATGTCCTCTACACCTAGACCGGTGACAGTGACAAGGGGACGTCCTCTACACATAGACCAGTGACAGTGACAAGGGGACGTCCTCTACACCTAGACCAGTGACAGTGACAAGAGGACGCCCTCTACACCCAGACCAGTGACAGTGACAAGGGGATGTCCTCTACACCTAGCCGGTGACAGTGACAAGAGGACGTCCTCTACACATAGACCAGTGACAGTGACAAGGGGACGTCCTCTACACCTAGACCAGTGACAGTGACAAGAGGACGTCCTCTACACCTAGACCAGTGACAGTGACAAGGGGACGTCCTCTACACCTAGACCAGTGACAAGGGGACGTCCTCTACACCTAGACCAGTGACAGGGACAAGAGGACGTCCTATACACCTAGACCAGTGACAAGGGGACGTCCTCTACACCTAGACCAGTGACAGTGACAAGGGGACGTCCTCTACACCTAGACCAGTAACAGTGACAAGGGGACGTCCTCTACACCTAGACCAGTGACAAGAGGACGTCCTCTACACCTAGAACAGTGACAGTGAAGAGAGGACGTCCTCTACACCTAGACCAGTGACAAGGGGACGTCCTCTACACCTAGACCAGTGACAGTGACAAGGGGACGTCTGCTACACCTAGACCAGTTACAGTGACAAGGGGACGTCCTCTACACCTAGACCGGTGACAAGGGGACGTCCTCTACACCTAGACCAGTGACAAGGGGACGTCCTCTACACCTAGACCGGTGACAAGGGGACGTCCTCTACACCTAGACCAGTGACAGTGACAAGGGGACGTCCTCTAGACCTAGACCAGTGACAGTGACAAGGGGACGTCCTCTACACCTAGACCAGTGACAGTGACAAGGGGACGTCCTCTACACCTAGACCAGTGACAGTGACAAGGGGACGTCCTCTACACCTAGACCAGTGACAGTGACAAGGGGACGTCCTCTACACCTAGACCAGTGACAGTGACAAGGGGACGTCCTCTAGACCAGTGACAGTGACAAGGGGACGTCCTCTACACCTAGACCAGTGACAGTGACAAGGGGACGTCCTCTACACCTAGACCAGTGACAGTGACAAGGGGACGTCCTCTACACCTAGACCAGTGACAGTGACAAGGGGACGTCCTCTACACCTAGACCGGTGACAGTGACAAGGGGACGTCCTCTACACCTAGACCAGTGACAGTGACAAGGGGACGTCCTCTACACCTAGACCAGTGACAAGGGGACGTCCTCTACACCTAGACCGGTGACAGTGACAAGAGGATGTCCTCTACACCTAGGCCAGTGACAGTGACCAAGGGACGTCCTCTACACCTAGACCAGTGACAGTGACAAGGGGATGTCCTCTACACCTAGACCGGTGACAGTGACAAGAGGACGTCCTCTACACCTAGACCAGTGACAGTGACAAGGGGACGTCCTCTACACCTAGACCGGTGACAAGGGGACGTCCTCTACACCTAGACCGGTGACAGTGACAAGGGGACGTCCTCTACACCTAGACCGGTTACAAGGGGACGTCCTCTACACCTAGACCAGTGACAGTGACAAGGGGACGTCATCTACACCTAGAGCAGTGACAGTGACAAGGGGACGTCCTCTACACCTAGACCAGTGACAAGGGGACGTCCTCTACACCTTGACCAGTAACAGTGACAAGGGGACGTCCTCTACACCTAGACCAGTGACAGTGACAAGGGGACGTCCTCTACACCTAGACCGGTAACAGTGACAAGAGGACGTCCTCTACACCTAGACCTGTGACAAGGGGACGTCCTCTACACCTAGACCAGTGACAGTGACAAGAGGACGCCCTCTACACCTAGACCAGTGACAGTGACAAGGGGATGTCCTCTACACCTAGACCGATGACAGTGACAAGGGGATGTCCTCTACACCTAGCCGGTGACAGTGACAAGAGGACGTCCTCTACACATAGACCAGTGACAGTGACAAGGGGACGTCCTCTACACCTAGACCAGTGACAGTGACAAGAGGACGTCCTCTACACCTAGACCAGTGACAGTGACAAGAGGACGTCCTCTACACCTAGACCAGTGACAAGGGGACGTCCTCTACACCTAGACCAGTGACAGGGACAAGAGGATGTCCTATACACCTAGACCAGTGACAAGGGGACGTCCTCTACACCTAGACCAGTGACAGTGACAAGGGGACGTCCTCTACACCTAGACCAGTAACAGTGACAAGGGGACGTCCTCTACACCTAGACCAGTGACAAGAGGACGTCCTCTACACCTAGACCAGGGACAGTGACAAGGGGACGTCCTCTACACCTAGACCGGTGACAAGGGGACGTCCTCTACACCTAGAACAGTGACAGTGAAGAGAGGACGTCCTCTACACCTAGACCAGTGACAGTGACAAGGGGACGTCCTCTACACCTAGACCGGTGACAAGGGGACGTCCTCTACACCTAGACCAGTGACAAGGGGACGTCCTCTACACCTAGACCAGTGACAAGGGGACGTCCTCTACACCTAGACCGGTGACAAGGGGACGTCCTCTTCACCTAGACCAGTGACAGTGACAAGGGGACGTCCTCTAGACCTAGACCAGTGACAGTGACAAGGGGACGTCCTCTACACCTAGACCAGTGACAGTGACAAGGGGACATCCTCTACACCTAGACCAGTGACAGTGACAAGGGGACGTCCTCTACACCTAGACCAGTAACAGTGACAAGGGGACCTCCTCTACACCTAGACCAGTGACAGTGACAAGGGGACGTCCTCTACACCTAGACCGGTGACAAGGGTACGTCCTCTACACCTAGACCGGTGACAGTGACAAGAGGACGTCCTCTACACCTAGACCAGTGACAGTGACAAGAGGACGTCCTCTACACCTAGACCAGTGACAGTGACAAGGGGACGTCCTCTACACCTAGACCGGTGACAAGGGGACGTCCTCTACACCTAGACCGGTGACAGTGACAAGAGGACGTCCTCTACACCTAGACCGGTGACAGTGACAAGAGGACGTCCTCTACACCTAGACCAGTGACAGTGACAAGGGGACGTCCTCTACACCTAGACCGGTGACAAAGGGACGTCCTCTACACCTAGACCAGTGACAGTGACAAGGGGACGTCCTCTAGACCAGTGACAGTGACAAGGGGACGTCCTCTACACCTAGACCAGTGACAGTGACAAGGGGACGTCCTCTACACCTAGACCAGTGATAGTGACAAGGGGACGTCCTCTACACCTAGACCAGTGACAGTGACAAGGGGACGTCCTCTACACCTAGACCGGTGACAGTGACAAGGGGACGTCCTCTACACCTAGACCAGTGACAGTGACAAGGGGACGTCCTCTACACCTAGACCGGTGACAAAGGGACGTCCTCTACACCTAGACCAGTGACAGTGACAAGGGGACGTCCTCTAGACCAGTGACAGTGACAAGGGGACGTCCTCTACACCTAGACCAGTGACAGTGACAAGGGGACGTCCTCTACACCTAGACCAGTGATAGTGACAAGGGGACGTCCTCTACACCTAGACCAGTGACAGTGACAAGGGGACGTCCTCTACACCTAGACCGGTGACAGTGACAAGGGGACGTCCTCTACACCTAGACCAGTGACAGTGACAAGGGGACGTCCTCTACACCTAGACCAATGACAGTGACAAGGGGACGTCCTCTACACCTAGACCAGTGACAGTGACAAGAGGACGTCCTCTACACCTAGACCAGTGACAGTGACAAGGGGATGTCCTCTACACCTAGACTGGTGACAAGGGGACGTCCTCTACACCTAGACCGGTGACAGTGACAAGGGGACGTCCTCTACACCTAGACCAATGACAGTGACAAGGGGACGTCCTCTACACCTAGACCAGTGACAGTGACAAGAGGACGTCCTCTACACCTAGACCAGTGACAGTGACAAGGGGATGTCCTCTACACCTAGACCGGTGACATTGACAAGAGGATGTCCTCTACACCTAGACCAGTGACAGTGACAAGGGGACGTCCTCTACACCTAGACTGGTGACAAGGGGACGTCCTCTACACCTAGACCGGTGACAGTGACAAGGGGACGTCCTCTACACCTAGACCGGTTTCAAGGGGACGTCCTCTACACCTAGACCAGTGACAGTGACAAGGGGACGTCATCTACACCTAGACCAGTGACAGTGACAAGGGGACGTCCTCTACACCTAGACCAGTGACAAGAGGACGTCCTCTACACCTTGACCAGTAACAGTGACAAGGGGACGTCCTCTACACCTAGACCAGTGACAGTGACAAGGGGACGTCCTCTACACCTAGACCGGTAACAGTGACAAGAGGACGTCCTCTACACCTAGACCTGTGACAAGGGGACGTCCTCTACACCTAGACCTGTGACAAGGGGACGTCCTCTACACCTAGACCGGTAACAGTGACAAGAGGACGTCCTCTACACCTAGACCTGTGACAAGGGGACATCCGCTACGTCTGGAGGAGAGAAGGTTTCACCAGAAACATAGAAGGGGATTCTTCACAGTAAGAGCAGCGAGGCTCTGGAAGTCTCTGCCCTAGGAAGTGGTGATGGCGGATTCATTAAACAAGTCCATAGAGGGCCTGGATGCCTTTCTAGAAGAGAACAATATTACGGGTTATGGACTCTAGATTGTAAGGACACGTTGATCTAGGGTTTTATACTGACTGTCAGATTTGGAGTCAGGAAGGAATTTTTACCCCTGAAATGGGGCAATTGGCCGGAGCCTCATGGGGTTCTTTGCCTTTCCCTGGATCAACACTGTAGGGATTGTAGGGTTATCGGTTGGACTTGATGGACTAATGTCTTTATCCAACCTCATCTACTATGTATTGTAACTGTGTATTCTCTTCACCATGCAGTTTCCATCATGTATTGGTGATACGATAATTAGAGATGAGCGAACAGCGTTTGATTGAATATCAGGCTGTTCGAGATATTCGATTCCAATCAAATAACATGTGGCAAACGCAGTAAAAATTTGTATCCCCTCCCACCTTTCTCTGGTGCTTTTTTTGCACCAATAACTGTGCAGGGGAGGTGGGACAGGAACTACGACAACCGAGGCATTGAAAAAAAATGGAAAAAGCCATTGGCTGCCAAAATCAGGTGACCTCGGAGTTATAAGAATAGTGGCCGCCATCTTCGTCTTATTTGCGGCTTGGAGACATAGGGATTGAGATCTGCTGAGGGCGAGAGAGGGATGAGCTTCTGCTAGGCAGGAAAAACTGAAGAACAGCTCTTCTCAGCGTTATATACTGCAGGGAGAGGAGTCGGTAAGACGCTCAATCCATGGAAATGCGGCTGGGGAGCAAGGTTGCCATCAACCAACAGTGTCTCCCGTGCCTACAGCTCTGCGGCAGCAAGCATTGCGCTTCCCCACAGTCTCCGGCTTGATGGCCACATTAAGTAGGGTGCAGGGTACAACACTAACCAGGCCCGAGCACCAGGAAGGGGTGTTACAATGGCTGGCGACAATGCTTCCAGCACATTCTCCACCAGCCAGTCAGCCTCTACCTCAACTCCTCCTCCTACCCAAGAGTCTGGTCCTCCTTCCTCACAACATGCCCAATCTTCCCAGCAAAGTAATCCCACCTTTCCTACCTCCCAGGAGCTGTTTTCGGGTCCATTCACTGTCCCTTTCTCTGTCCCTCCACTTCTCGAATCCCGGGAGCTAACAGATAATTTGCTGTGTCCTGATGCCCATACACTGGAGCATCCGCCATCTCCTGTTGATTTTGTTGTTGTTGACCAGCAACCCACCTTCAGTGACAATGACGAGACACAGTTGCCATCAGGGCAGCCTGGTGCCATGTGCAGGTGGAGGAGCCAAGAGAGGAAATGGAAGAGGAGGTGGTGGACCACGAGGACACTGACCCGACCTGGACAGGGGGGATGTCAAGTGGGGAGAGCAGTGGAGATGTGGAGGGAAGTGCAGCACCAAAGAGGGTGGCTAGAGGCAGAGGCATGTCCAGAGGCAGAGGACAGCTGGTTCATCGAAGCCAGGCCACAGCCAGCAGGGACCAACATGTTCGCTCTTCTAGCCAGCCTAGAAAAACTCCCCCATCGAGGCCATGGTCTTCGGTGGTGTGGAGATTTTTCAATGTATGTGCAGAGGACAAATATAGTGCGGTTTGCACACTTTGCAACTCAAAAGTGAGTAGGGACTCTGAAAAGAGCAACCTTACAACCACTGCCATGTGCCGTCATTTGGAAGGCAAGCACTGGGCTCAGTGGCAGAGAGCAAACGCAGGACTATTGTCGTCTGGCATTGTCACCACTACAGTCCAGACCAGCAGCCAGGAAACCTCCACCACTTTGGGAACTTCTCCCTCATCCTCCCCTTTTCCTGTCTCAGCTCCTTCTCCTGCACCATCATGCACCTCTTCCCAGCAACCCACCATCTCCCAGACGTTTGAGCGCAGACAAAAGTACAGCGCTACCCACCCTCATGCACAAGCCTTAAACGTGCACATCTCCAAACTCCTGGCCCAGGAGATGTTGCCGTTCCGGCTTGTGAAAACTCAGGCCTTCCGTGACCTGATGGCAAGTGCAGCACCTCGCTATGCTGTCCCTAGCCGTCACTACTTCTCCTGCTGTGCCATCCCCGCCTTGCACCAGCACATATCACGCAACATCAGGCGGGCACTAAGTTCTGCGCTTTGCACAAAGGTCCACTTGACCACCGACGCGTGGACAAGTGCATGGGGACAGGGACGCTACATTTCACTGACAGCACACTGGGTGAATGTAGTTGAGGCTGGGACGGGGTCACAAACTGGGGCGGCCTACCTCATCTCCCCGCCCAACACTCCTGGCAGGGGCTCTGAACCACCACCCTCCTCCTCCTCCGCCATCACATTGAGCCCAGCTACCTGCTGGAAACGCTGCAGCACTGGTGTGGGGAGACGTCAGCAGGATGTGCTGAAGCTCATCAGCTTGGAGGACAGACATCACACTGCCTCAGAGGTGAGGGATGCCCTCCTTGATGAGACGTCAATATGGCTTTCACCGCTGCACCTGGGCCCAGGCATGGTCGTGTGTGATAATGACCAGAACCTGGTAGTGGCTCTAGAGCTTGCCAAACTCCGACACGTTCCATGCCTGGCCCATGTTTTCAATTTAGTCAATTTAGTGGTGCAACGGTTTTTAAAAACGTACCCTGTGTGAGCAGCAGAGTACCATCTCCAAAACCCAAGGGTTCCTCAGAGTCAGCTCCCACAGTTTCTGCACCATGAGTGGCCATGGATGGCAGACTTATGCGAGATCTTGCGTGTCTTTGAGGAGTCAACCATGAGGGTCAGCTGTGACGACGCAATTGTGAGTGTAACCATCCCGCTCCTGTGTGTGATGCGAGAATCCTTCATCACCATCAGGGATAACGCATTGGACGCTGAGGAGTCGGGGATAGGAGCAGAAACATCCCGGCAGGATAGTCATGGCACACTCCTGTCCGCTTCACAGCGTATAATGACGGAGGAGGAGGATGAAGTGGCAGATCTCATTGTCACACAGGAGGCTAGCGGGGAAGTTCATTGTGTCCCATTGCTGCAGCTCGGATGGGGCAAAATGGAGGAGGAGGAGGAAATGGAGAGTGAGCATTCCGGTGGGGGCAGCCAAGTGACGCCAAGTATCCGACACATCCCAGTATTTATATCACATGGTGGTGACATCATCACAGGTCCTTCATCCTTCTCCTGAGCTCCGCCCCATGTACTGGTCACATGATAGCGGTGACATCATCACAGGTCCTTCAGCTCTTGCAGCTCCTGCTCGGTGGTCAGTGCTGTTGTCTTGTTCTCTCTGTTATCAGCCATTACCTCAGGCTATAGATATATATATATATACTGTATATACAGCAGTGACTGCTCTCAGGACATGATGGAGGATCAGCGAGTGCTCACATCCCCAGGTTAGTACAGACTATATATATATAAGGGGAGTGTATAATAGTGACCAGTATATATAATATATAAGGGGGGGTGTATAATAGTGACCAGTATATATAATATATAAGGGGGGGGGGTGTATAATAGTGACCAGTATATATAATATACATACCTCCCAACCGTCCCGATTTCCGCAGGACAGTCACGATTTGGGTGACATGTCCCGCGGTCCCGGTTGGAGGGAGGTATGTCCCGATTTCAACTCAGATCTGCGTCCAGAAGACGCAGATCTGAGTTGAACACATATGCGGCTGAAGCAAGGAGCTGACCTGTGTCAGCTCCTCACTTCACTGCTGCCGCCGGCTCCTGGCTTGTAGACGCGATGTACAAGCCAGGAGCCGGCGGCAGCGGCGAAGCGAGGAGCTGACACAGGTCAGCTCCTCGCTTCAGCCACATGTGTCAGCGAGAGAGAAACGTAGCGGCGAAGCGAGCATGCGAGCAGCTTCAGCCGCATGTGTCAGGGAGAGAGGCGGCGAGGGAGCGGAGGAGAAGGTAAGTTTAATGTGGAGGTGGAACGTGAATCTGGGGGCAGATGAAGGAGAGGACGGCATGACACTGCGGGCAGAGATGGAGGGACATGAATCTGGGGGCAGAGATGGGGGACATGAATCTGGGGGCAGAGATGGAGAGGACAGAATGACACTGGGGGCAGAGATGGAGAGGACATGAATCTGGGGGCAGAGATGGGGGACATGAATCTGGGGGCAGAGATGGGGGACATGAATCTGGGGGCAGAGATGGAGGGACAGGAATCTGGGGGCAGAGATGGGGGACATGAATCTGGGGGCAGAGATGGAGAGGACATGAATTTGGGGGCAGAGATGGAGAGGACATGAATCTGGGGCAGAGATGGAGGGACATGAATCTGGGGGCAGAGATGGAGTGGACATGAAACTGGGGGCAGAGATGGGGGACATTAATCTGGGGGCAGAGATGGAGTGGACATGAAACTGGGGGCAGAGATGGGGGACATTAATCTGGGGGCAGAGATGGAGAGGACATGAATCTGAGGGCAGAGATGGAGGGACATGAATCTGGGGGCAGAGATGGAGGGGGCATGAATCTGGGGGCAGAGATGGAGGGGGCATGAATCTGGGGGCAGAGAAGGAGGGGCATGAATCTGGGGGCAGAGATGGGGGACATGAATCTGGGGGCAGAGATGGAGAGGACATGAATCTGGGGGCAGAGATGGAGGGGACATGAATCTGGGGGCAGAGATGGAAGAGGGACATGAAACTGGGGGCAGATGAAGGGTGTATATGAAACTGGGGGGGAGATAGAGGGGGGACATATAATTTACGGGTGACTGTAGGAGGATTATACTGTGTGCAGGCACATGAAAAATTAACGAGTGGGCGGAGTCAACACAAAAGTGGGCGGGGCTAAATTTGCCGCGGCGTGCTACATTTTGTCCCTCTTTCGGTTCTTCAAAAGTTGGCAGGTATGAATATATAAGGGGGGGGGTGTATAATAGTGACCAGTATATATAATATATAAGGGGGGGTGTATAATAGTGACCAGTATATATAATATATAAGGGGGGGTGGTATAATAGTGACCAGTATATATAATATATAAGGGAGTGTATAATAGTGACCGGTATATATAATATATAAGGGGGGGGGTGTATAATAGTGACCAGTATATATAATATATAAGGGGGGTGTATAATAGTGACCAGTATATATAATATATAAGGGCGGTGTATAATAGTGACCAGTATATATAATATATAAGGGGGGTGTATAATAGTGACCAGTATATATAATATATAAGGGGGGGTGTATAATAGTGACCAGTATATATAATATATAAGGGGGGGTGTATAATAGTGACCAGTATATATAATATATAAGGGGGGTGTATAATAGTGACCAGTATATATAATATATAAGGGGGGGTGTATAATAGTGACCAGTATATATAATATATAAGGGGGGTGTATAATAGTGACCAGTATATATAATATATAAGGGGGTGTATAATAGTGACCAGTATATATAATATATAAGGGGGGTGTATAATAGTGACTAGAGATGAGCGAACACTAAAATGTTCGAGGTTCGAAATTCGATTCGAACAGCCGCTCACTGTTCGAGTGTTCGAATGGGTTTCGAACCCCATTATAGTCTATGGGGAACATAAACTCGTTAAGGGGGAAACCCAAATCCGTGTCTGGAGGGTCACCAAGTCCACTATGACACCCCAGGAAATGATACCAACACCCTGGAATGACACTGGGACAGCAGGGGAAGCATGTCTGGGGGCATAAAAGTCACTTTATTTCATGGAAATCCCTGTCAGTTTGCGATTTTCGCAAGCTAACTTTTCCCCATAGAAATGCATTGGCCAGTGCTGATTGGCCAGAGTACGGAACTCGACCAATCAGCGCTGGCTCTGCTGGAGGAGGCGGAGTCTAAGATCGCTCCACACCAGTCTCCATTCAGGTCCGACCTTAGACTCCGCCTCCTCCGGCAGAGCCAGCGCTGATTGGCCGAAGGCTGGCCAATGCATTCCTATGCGAATGCAGAGACTTAGCAGTGCTGAGCCATTTCTGCTCAACTACACATCTGATGCACACTCGGCACTGCTACATCAGATGTAGCAATCTGATGTAGCAGAGCCGAGGGTGCACTAGAACCCCTGTGCAAACTCAGTTCACGCTAATAGAATGCATTGGCCAGCGCTGATTGGCCAATGCATTGTATTAGCCCGATGAAGTAGAGCTGAATGTGTGTGCTAAGCACACTCATTCAGCACTGCTTCATCACGCCAATACAATGCATTAGCCAGTGCTGATTGGCCAGAGTACGGAATTCGGCCAATCAGCGCTGGCTCTGCTGGAGGAGGCGGAGTCTAAGATCGCTCCACACCAGTCTCCATTCAGGTCCGACCTTAGACTCCGCCTCCTCCAGCAGAGCCAGCGCTGATTGGCCGAATTCCGTACTCTGGCCAATCAGCACTGGCTAATGCATTGTATTGGCGTGATGAAGCAGTGCTGAATGTGTGTGCTTAGCACACACATTCAGCTCTACTTCATCGGGCTAATAGAATGCATTGGCCAGCGCTGATTGGCCAGAGTACGGAATTCGGCCAATCAGCGCTGGCTCTGCTGGAGGAGGCGGAGTCTAAGATCGCTCCACACCAGTCTCCATTCAGGTCCGACCTTAGACTCCGCCTCCTCCAGCAGAGCCAGCGCTGATTGGCCGAATTCCGTACTCTGGCCAATCAGCGCTGGCCAATGCATTCTATTAGCTTGATGAAGCAGAGTGTGCACAAGGGTTCAAGCGCACCCTCGGCTCTGATGTAGCAGAGCTGAGGGTGCACAAGGGTTCAAGTGCACCCTCGGCTCTCCTACATCAGAGCCGAGGGTGCGCTTGAACCCTTGTGCACACTCTGCTTCATCAAGCTAATAGAAAGCATTGGCCAGCACTGATTGGCCAGAGTACGGAATTCGGCCAATCAGCGCTGGCCAATGCATCCCTATGGGAAAAAGTTTATCTCACAAAAATCACAATTACACACCCGATAGAGCCCCAAAAAGTTATTTTTAATAACATTCCCCCCTAAATAAAGGTTATCCCTAGCTATCCCTGCCTGTACAGCTATCCCTGTCTCATAGTCACAAAGTTCACATTCTCATATGACCCGGATTTGAAATCCACTATTCGTCTAAAATGGAGGTCACCTGATTTCAGCAGCCAATGACTTTTTCCAATTTTTTTCAATGCCCCCGGTGTCGTAGTTCCTGTCCCACCTCCCCTGCGCTGTTATTGGTGCAAAAAAGGCGCCAGGGAAGGTGGGAGGGGAATCGAATTTTGGCGCACTTTACCACGCGGTGTTCGATTCGATTCGAACATAGCGAACACCCTGATATCCGATCGAACATGTGTTCGATAGAACACTGTTCGCTCATCTCTAATAGTGACCAGTATATATAATATATAAGGGGGTATGTATAATAGTGACCAGTATATATAATATATAAGGGGGGGTGTATAATAGTGACCAGTATATATAATATATAAGGGGGGTGTATAATAGTGACCAGTATATATAATATATAAGGGGGGGGGGTATAATAGTGACCAGTATATATAATATATAAGGGGGGTGTATAATAGTGACCAGTATATATAATATATAAGGGGGTGTATAATAGTGACCAGTATATATAATATATAAGGGGGGGGGTATAATAGTGACCAGTATATATAATATATAAGGGGGGTGTATAATAGTGACCAGTATATATAATATATAAGGGGGTGTATAATAGTGACCAGTATATATAATATATAAGGGGGGTGTATAATAGTGACCAGTATATATAATATATAAGGGGGTATGTATAATAGTGACCAGTATATATAATATATAAGGGGGGGTGTATAATAGTGACCAGTATATATAATATATAAGGGGGGTGTATAATAGTGACCAGTATATATAATATATAAGGGGGGGGTATAATAGTGACCAGTATATGTAATATATAAGGGGGGTGTATAATAGTGACCAGTATATATAATATATAAGGGGGGGGTGTATAATAGTGACCAGTATATATAATATATAAGGGGGGGTGTATAATAGTGACCAGTATATATAATATATAAGGGGGGTGTATAATAGTGACCAGTATATATAATATAGAAGGGGGGTGTATAATAGTGACCAGTATATATAATATATAAGGGGGGGTGTATAATAGTGACCAGTATATATAATATATAAGGGGGGTGTATAATAGTGACCAGTATATATAATATATAAGGGTGGTGTATAATAGTGACCAGTATATATAATATATAAGGGGGGGGGGGTGTATAATAGTGACCAGTATATATAATATAGAAGGGGGGTGTATAATAGTGACCAGTATATATAATATATAAGGGGGGTGTATAATAGTGACCAGTATATATAATATATAAGGGGGGGGGGTGTATAATAGTGACCAGTATATATAATATATAAGGGGGGGTGTATAATGGTGACCAGTATATATAATATATAAGGGGGGGTGTATAATAGTGACCAGTATATATAATATATAAGGGGGGTGTATAATAGTGACCAGTATATATAATATATAAGGGGTGTGTGTAATAGTGACCAGTATATATAATATATAAGGGGGGGTGTATAATAGTGACCAGTATATATAATATATAAGGGGGGTGTATAATAGTGACCAGTATATATAATATATAAGGGGGGTGTGTAATAGTGACCAGTATATATAATATATAAGGGGGGGGTGTATAATAGTGACCAGTATATATAATATATAAGGGGGGGGTGTATAATAGTGACCAGTATATATAATATATAAGGGGGCTGTATAATAGTGACCAGTATATATAATATATAAGGGGGGGGGGGTGTATAATAGTGTCCAGTATATATAATATATAAGGGGGGTTGTATAATAGTGACCGGTATATATAATATATAAGGGGGGGGGGGTGTATAATAGTGACCAGTATATATAATATATAAGGGGGACGTATAATAGTGACCAGTATATATAATATATAAGGGGGTGTATAATAGTGACCAGTATATATAATATATAAGGGCGGTGTATAATAGTGACCAGTATATATAATATATAAGGGGGGGTTGTATAATAGTGACCGGTATATATAATATATAAGGGGGTGTATAATAGTGACCAGTATATATAATATATAAGGGGGGTGTATAATAGTGACCAGTATATATAATATATAAGGGGGGATGTATAATAGTGACCAGTATATATAATATATAAGGGGGGTGTATAATAGTGACCAGTATATATAATATATAAGGGGGTGTATAATAGTGACCAGTATATATAATATATAAGGGGGGGTGTATAATAGTGACCAGTATATATAATATATATAAGGGGGATGTATAATAGTGACCAGTATATATAATATATATAAGGGGGATGTATAATAGTGACCAGTATATATAATACTAGAGGGAGGAGGCGGCTTCGCACGGGTATATTACATGTTATGTTTGTGTAGTGACCCCATAAGAATTGTCCAGTTTTGCACTGGTGTATTTTGTATGTGGTTTGTGTGTATGTCCATAAGCGTCATGTGATTGTGGATCTCATTATGGATGTCAGTGAAAAACCTGTGATCAGTTGTTATGGATACCTGGAGTAAAGCTGTATCTAATCCTTCCCCGTGTAGTACTGTGTTTAGACGCAAGTATCTAATCCTTGTTGGTGTGGTACTTTGTGCAGATGCACATATCTAATCCTCCCCCATGTGATATTGTGTGAAGAGGCGCGTATCTAATCCTCCAGTAAGTGAAACTGTGTGCAGACGCGCGTATCTAATGACTCTGGCGTGTGGTACTGTGTGCAGATGCGCGTATCTAATCCTCCCCATGTGGAACTCTGTGCTGAGATGCGTATCTAATTCTCTGGCATGTGGTACTGTATGCAGAGGCCTGTATCTAATCCTCCCCTGTGTGGTATTGTGTGAAGAGGCGCGTATCTAATCCTCCCCCGTGTGATACTGTGTGCTGAGACGCGTATCTAATTTTCTGGCTTGTGGTACTGTGTGCAGAGGCATGTATCTAATCCTCCAAAGTGTGATACTGTGTGCACACATGTATCTAATCCTCCCCTGTGTGGTACTGTGTGAAGAGTCGCGTATCTAATCCTACTGCATGTGGTACTGTGTGCAGACGCGTGTATCTAATTCTATGGCGTGTACAACTGTGTGCAGACGCGCGTATCTAATCATCTGGAGTGTGGAACTGTGTGTAGACGTGTGTATCTAATCCTACGGCATGTGGTACTCTGTGCAGACGTGTGTATCTAATCCTATGGCGTGTACAACTGTGTGCAGACGCGCATATCTAATCCTCTGGAGCGTGGAACTGTGTGTAGATGCGCGTATCTAATTCTACGGCATGTGGTACTGTGTGCAGACGTGCGTATCTAATCCTCCCCCATGTGGTACTGTGTGTAGATGCGCGTATCTAATCCTACGGCATGTGGTACTGTGTGCAGACGCGTGTATCTAATCCTATGGCGTGTACAACTGTGTGCAGACACGTGTATCTAATCCTCCCCTGTGTGGTATTATGTGAAGAGGTGCGTATCTAATCCTACAGTGTGTGGAACTGTGTGTAGAAGCATGTATCCAATCCCCCGGCATGTGGTACTGTGTGCAGACGTGCGTATATAATCCTATGGCATGTGGTACTGTGTGTAGATGAGCGTATCTAATCCTCCCCCGTGTGATACTGTGTGCTGAGACGCGTATCTAATTCTCTGGCTTGTGGTACAGTATGCAGAGGCATGTATCTAATCCTCCAAAGTGTGGTACTGTGTGCACACACACATATCTAATCCTCCCCTGTGTGGTATTGTGTGAAGAGGCGCGTATCTAATCCTTTGGCATGTGGAACTGTGTGTAGACGCACGTATCTAATCCTACTGCATGTGGTACTGTGTGAAGACGCGTGTATCTAATCCTATGGCGTGTACAACTGTGTGAAGACACGTGTATCTAATCCTCCGCTGTGTGGTATTGTGTGAAGAGGTGCGTATCTAATCCTACAGTGTGTGGAACTGTGTGTAGACGCATGTATCCAATCCCCCAGCATGTGGTACTGTGTGCAGACGTGCGTATATAATCCTATGTCATGTGGTACTGTGTGTAGACGCGCGTATCTAATCCTCCCCCATGTGGTACTATGTGCTGAGATGCGTATCTAATTCTCTGGCTTGTGGTACTGTGTGCAGAGGCATGTATCTAATCCTCCAAAGTGTGATGCTGTGTTCACACACGTATCTAATCCTCCCTGTGTGGTACTGTGTGAAGAGTCGCGTATCTAATCCTTCGGCGTGTGGAACTGTGTGTAGACGCACGTATCTAATCCTACTGCATGTGGTACTGTGTGAAGACGCGTGTATCTAATCCTATGGCGTGTACAACTGTGTGCAGACGCGCGTATCTAATCCTCTGGAGTGTGGAACTGTGTGAAGACGCGTGTATCTAATCCTATGGCGTGTACAAATGTGTGCAGACGCGCGTATCTAATCCTCTGGAGTGTGGAACTGTGTGTAGACGCCTGTATCTGATCCTTCGGTATGTGGAACCGTGTGCAGAAGTGCGTATTTAATTCTCTGGTTTGTGGGACTGTGTGCAGACCCGTGTATCTAATCCTCTGGCGTGTGATACTGTGTGCTGATCTGTGTATCTAATCCTCTGATGCGTGTATCTCAGTTTGGATATCAGTGTTGGATTGTGCATGTGGAGTGACCGTGTGTATTGCAGTTGGAATATGAGTGAAAGACTTGCAGGTTTGTATTGGCTAAGGGGGGGGGGCATTGTGTTTGGAATGCTGTATCTCAGCAACGGTACGTCCGAGTGAGTTGGAGTCTCGTCTTAAACCTTCCCGGATACCTGAAGTATCTCTGTACCAAATTTGGTGAAGATCGGTCCAGTCGTTTGGTTCGCATTAGAGAACAGACAGACAGACAGACAGACAGAAATTCATTTTTATAATATAGGGAGATAAGGGCGGTGTATAATAGTGACCAGTATATATAATATATAAGGGGGTGTATAATAGTGACCAGTATATAATATATAAGGGGGTGTATAATAGTGACCAGTATATATAATATATAAGGGGGTGTATAATAGTGACCGGTATATATAATATATAAGGGGGGTGTATAATAGTGACCAGTATATATAATATATAAGGGGGGTGTATAATAGTGACCAGTATATATAATATATAAGGCGGGTGTATAATAGTGACCAGTATATATAATATATAAGGGGGGGATATAATAGTGACCAGTATATATAATATATAAGGGGGGGTGTATAATAGTGACCGGTATATATAATATATAAGGGGGGGGGGGTATAATAGTGACCAGTATATATAATATATAAGGGGGGGGGGTATAATAGTGACCAGTATATATAATATATAAGGGGGGGGTGTATAATAGTGACCAGTATATATAATATATAAGGGGGGGTGTATAATAGTGACCAGTATATATAATATATAAGGGGGGTGTATAATAGTGACCAGTATATATAATATATAAGGGGATTGTATAATAGTGACCAGTATATATAATATATAAGGGGGGGGTGTATAATAGTGACCAGTATATATAATATATAAGGGGGGGGTGTATAATAGTGACCAGTATATATAATATATAAGGGGGGGGGGTATAATAGTGACCAGTATATATAATATATAAGGGGAGTGTATAATAGTGACCAGTATATATAATATATAAGGGGGGGGTGTATAATAGTGACCAGTATATATAATATATAAGGGGGGTGTATAATAGTGACCAGTATATATAATATATAAGGGGGGGGGGTGTATAATAGTGACCAGTATATATAATATATAAGGGGGGGGGGTATAATAGTGACCAGTATATATAATATATAAGGCGGGTGTATAATAGTGACCAGTATATATAATATATAAGGGGGGGGGGGTGTATAATAGTGACCAGTATATATAATATATAAGGGGGGGGGTATAATAGTGACCAGTATATATAATATATAAGGCGGGTGTATAATAGTGACCAGTATATATAATATATAAGGGGGGGTGTATAATAGTGACCAGTATATATAATATATAAGGGGGGTGTATAATAGTGACCAGTATATATAATATATAAGGGGGGGGGTGTATAATAGTGACCAGTATATATAATATATAAGGGGGGGGTGTATAATAGTGACCAGTATATATAATATATAAGGGGGGGGTATAACAGTGACTAGTATATATAATATATAGGGGGGGTGTATAATAGTGACCAGTATATATAATATATAAGGGGGGGGGGGGTATAATAGTGACCAGTATATATAACATATAAGGGGGGGTTTATAATAGTGACCAGTATATATAATATATAAGGGGGGGGGTGTATAATAGTGACCAGTATATATAATATATAAGGGGGGTGTATAATAGTGACCAGTATATATAATATATGGGGGGGGTGTATAATAGTGACTAGTATATATCTCCCTATATTATAAAAATGAATTTCTGTCTGTCTGTCTGTCTGTCTGTCTGTCTGTTCTCTAATGCGAACCAAACGACTGGACCGATCTTCACCAAATTTGGCACAGAGATACTTCAGGTATCCGGGAAGGTTTAAGATGAGACTCCAACTCGCTCGGACGTACCGTTGCTGAGATACAGCATTTCAAACACAGTGCCCCCCCCCCCCTTAGCCAATACAAAGCTACAAGTCTTTCACTCATATTCCAATTGCAATACACACGGTCACTCCACATGCACAACCCAACACTGATATCCAAACTGAGATACACGCATCAGAGGATTAGATACACAGATCAGCACACAGTATCACACGCCACAGGATTAGATACACGGGTCTGCACACAGTCCCACCAACCAGAGAATTAAATACGCACTTCTGCACACAGTTCCACACACTGAAGGATTTGATACAGGCGTCTGCACACGGTTCCACACTCCAGAGGATTAGATACGCGCATCTGCACACATTTGTACACGCCATAGGATTAGATACACGCGTCTTCACACAGTACCACATGCAGTAGGATTAGATACGCGCGTCTACACACAGTTCCACACGCCGAAGGATTAGATACGCGCCTCTTCACACAATACTACACAGGGGAAGATTAGATACGTGTGTGTGCACACCGTACCACACTTTGGAGGATTAGATACATGCCTCTGCACACAGTACCACAAGCCAGAGAATTAGATACGCGTCTCAGCACACAGTACCACATGGGGGAGGATTAGATACGCGCGTCTACACACAGTACCACATGCGATAGGATTATATATGCGCGTCTGCACACAGTACCACATGCTGGGGGATTGGATACATGCGTCTACTCACAGTTCCACACACTGTAGGATTAGATACGCACCTCTTCACACAATACCACACAGGGGAGGATTAGATACACGTGTCTTCACACAGTTGTACACGCCATAGGATTAGATACACGCGTCTTCACACAGTACCACATGCCGTAGGATTAGATACGCGCATCTACACACAATACCACATGGGGAGGATTAGATACGCGCGTCTGCACACAGTACCACATGCCGTAGAATTAGATACGCGCGTCTACACACAGTTCCACACTCCAGAGGATTAGATACGCGCGTCTGCACACAGTTCCACACTCCAGAGGATTAGATACGCGCGTCTGCACACAGTTGTACACGCCATAGGATTAGATACACATGTCTGCACAGAGTACCACATGCTGTAGGATTAGATACACACGTCTACACACAGTTCCACACTGCAGAGGATTAGATACGCGCGTCTGCACACAGTTGTACACGCCATAGAATTAGATACACGTGTCTGCACACAGTACCACATGCAGTAGGGAGGATTAGATACGTGTGTGCACACAGTATCACACTTTGGAGGATTAGATACATGCCTCTGCACACAGTACCACAAGCCAGAGAATTAGATACGCGTCTCAGCACACAGTATCACACGGGGGAGGATTAGATACGCGCGTCTGCCCACAGTACCACACGGGGGAGGATTAGATACGCGCGTCTACACACAGTACCACATGCCGGGGGATTGGACACGCGCGTCTACACACAGTTCCACACGCCGTAGGATTAGATACGCGCCTCTTCACACAATACCACACAGGGGAGGATTAGATACGTGCATCTGAACACAGTACCACACAGGGGAGGATTAGATACAGGCCTCTGCATACAGTACCACATGCCAGAGAATTAGATACGCGTCTCAGCACACAGTTCCACATGGGGGAGGATTAGATATGCGCATCTGCACACAGTACCACACCAACAAGAATTAGACACTTGCATCTAAACACAGTACTACACGGGGAAGGATTAGATACAGCTTTACTCCAGGTATCCATAATAACTGATCACAGGTTTTTCACTGATATCCAAAATGAGATCCACATAATCACATGACGCTTATGGACACACACACAAACCACATACAAAATACACCAGTGCAAAACTGGACAATTCTTATGGGGTCACTACACAAACATAACATGTAATATACCCGTGCGAAGCCGGGTCCTCCCTCTAGTAATATATAAGGGGGGGTGTATAATAGTGACCAGTATATATAATATATAAGGGGGGTTGTATAATAGTGATTCAAAAAATAAAGTAGAGATAACTAATGCTACGTGCCCAGTTAATAAACAAAAATGGGAGATAGGTAGGTAACTATCAGGGACGTATTTAAAATTTCACTTTTATTGATATGTATTAAAAGCTATACTTAGTACATAACAAAAATGTGGTATAAAATACCCCAAAATTCACAAAGGTAATGATAATGTGCAAGCACCTAGCCTGTGGGGGAGTGGGACACACCGTCCTCCACAATCGTTTATTTACCCCACTAGTGTTACACTTCTTATCTTTGATGTGGATAATGGGTTAAAGAGCAGGGCTGGAAAAACGTGTGCTATAGCCGCCTATGTTATCTATAGAGTACTGGCTGGCAAATAACTCCACTGCTATAGATTTTTCCTTCCCATAAGCTGGAGCTACAGTTAATAATTCATTTTGTTAAAGCACTGAAGCTCTCTGCTGTGCAATAGAATGCCTACAAAAGAGGACTTGTTAGCAGGCTGGTATACAGAGTAACCGGATAGTAACACCTATCTAAGGCTAAGGTAGTTATCCGGGTAGAGCAGCTCTGCTGCTGATAAATCACAGGCAGCTCAGGCAGCTCAATTCCCCTTGCCTGCTTTAGGGCTAAAACAATAGCCGAGATTATCATAATCTTTGCCTGACGCGGCGTTTCAACATACTAACACTCTCCCTGTCAGCATGAATCATCAGAGGCTTTAGTTGTGCACAGGAGATTAACTGACCACTGTCTAAATCACATTAGCGTCTTATGATATGACTCCCGTTTCCCCCATGGCATTGATGTTTAGCCATAGGGGGGCGCGGGAGAATGCTGAGTTTAAATGTGCAAAGCCACACCCCCTAGCAGACGCTATAACCAATCAGCGTGTGCAAACCAGACCCATAGTTCTGACGGCCGGCATGTGACGTGACGTGTCTTTACTGCACATGTGCAGGCGAGCACCACTCAGAAGCCGGAGGTGTGTCCTTACTCAATACGGCCGACTCCGCCCCGAGCTCCCTGCACATTCAATGACATCAGCTAGGTGAGAACTGCCAGAAAGACCATTCATAATAACTCCCCAACTCCGCCCCCCTGCAGTTCAAATACACAATTGTTACAAAGGAAATGTCTATACAGGTGAGTATATGACCTGATGAATATATAAAACACCATGACTATATGACAGAACACTGGGATCCCCTCCCAGAGGGGGACTCACTCAGCACAGCATCCTGGTACCAGCTACACGGGGATACTGCACAGGGAAAACAGATGACTACACCTCATGCATAACCCCTACCAAGAACTATAGAACCATACTACCATAGCTGTAACCATAACTATTACCACCCTACACCACCATCCAAGATCTTAAAAGGTAGTAGATAGGGTAAATCACCAAACAAAATCCCACATATGGAAATGGTAAACTGAACCCAAGTTTAAATAAAACAGGCAAACGAGATGCCATCATTAAGACCCCACGGTTTCACAGTCTTTAACGTAAAGGTCCATCTAGCCTCCCGCTGCAGGAGCTTTTTATCAAAATCTCCCCCCCGAAGAGATGGATGGACCAGTTCCACTCCCTGGAATTTTACAATGGACACATCTCCACCGTGTTTCTCACATATATGACATGCCAAAGGGGTGTCTTCGCCTCTAGAGATATCATTTATGTGCTCACGAATCCTTCTGCGGAACTCGCGAATGGTTTTACCCACATATTGCTTTCCGCAGGCGGAGCAGCTGGCCAGATAAATAACTCCTCGTGTCTTACAATTTATGAAATTTTTATTAGTATATATTACTAGTATATTCCATATTTGTCGAATTACTCCTAAAGGTCTTGCCAGGTACGATTGATGCGCATGCCCGACAGGATCCGCAGGAAAAAGTCCCCACCAGACCCTGAGCATGCCTCCCTAGCCAGTTATCATTTACAAGGGGTGCTAGATGACTCTTCACCAATCTGTCCTTAAGGTTAGGACCCCTCCTATATGTGACAAGCGGATAGTCATTAATCTATATATTAATCATATAATCATTAAGACAACCACTGGAAGGAGACCCTCCTCACCGCTGCAGACGAGCTGCACAAAAAGCTGAAACTGCAAAAAGAACAGGCCTTAGACAGGAGGACATTAGACAAGGCCTTCCCTACAAGATTCCTGCACAAAGAGGCGGGAGGAAACACCCAGGCCCGCCTACTGCTCCAAGGGCAGCCTCCAGGGCTCAGGAAAGCCCAGGAATGAGGCAGGTCCTAATGCGGCCTACTGCCTGGGGAAGCCACGGCCTCGAGTAGAGGCCGCCGCCGCCAGGTCCCTGACCGCGCGCTCAGTCCCGGCCGCCCGGAAGCCCAGGGAGCTGTGGGAACCAGCGCGACCTACACGCTGGCGAAGCCGTGGCTTCGCGTAGACGCCGCGGCCGCCCGTGCACCGGCCACGCCAGGGGAGACTGGACGCAGCAGAAGCTAGCTTCAGTAGAATCCACAGCTGCCACAGGGAGCCGGAAGAGAGGCCAGGAAAGGCCGGGGCATGGTGGGGCCTAGTGCCTCTAATCCCGTCGGCGAAGCCGCGGCCTCAATTAGAAGCCGCCAGTATAACCTCCCTGGCTAGACCCAAAAGGAAGGGGAACCCACAGAGCTAGGGCACACCCTCTATTCCCCCTCTATTCTATGACCCCAGGGCCCGGGGGGAAGACAGAAAAGAATAGGGGTGGGGGGAAGAGGGGAAGAAAAAATACTTACCTCTGCCCTCTAATACTTACCGGTCTGGCGTCTTCAGGTGCCACAGACTCACCACCTCGGTGATACCTCGCACCAAAGGTGGGGTCACCGGAATCCAGCCGTCGATGCAGCAACAGGGGACTGGGTGACTCTGTACTAGAGCTATTGCACCCGCAGGGGGTAGCACTAGTGTAGCATATACACTGATAACCCCCTGCCCCTGAAAAGAAAAAAAGAAAAACGATGCAAGACAGAAAGACCTGACTCAGGTCGTGACCGCCTCCTACGACACTAGGAAAAAAACTGACTGAGTGGGAGGGGATAGCCTGTGTAGGCGGAGCCAACTGTTTTTTCTTTCCTAGTGTCCGCCTCCTAATGACCAGCTCTATACCCCATGGTTACTGTGTCCCCCAGTGAAATATTACGAGAAACAGAAAACTCTTTGAATGAGAAGGTGTGGCCAAACTTTTGGTCTGTACTGTATATGCAAAAAAATAAAATTAAAATAAATACAAAAAATTATTAATTATATGCAGGTTTTGTTATTTTTATTTTTTTTATTTTTGCAAATATTTTTTTCTGTGTATTTATTTTTATTTCTGCGCACTCCTCCCTCTATTTCATGTGATTTTTGCACCAATATTTTATCTCCGTAAGTTATACATTTAATATTTGATTTCTTGACATTGGGGTGAGTTGATGTATGTGACGCCTATAGCGCAGGATCGGTGCTCGGGACATTATTATTGGTCTTTAGATTGATCACATGATCGGCCCCCGGGTGACACGGCTGGCTTTGTTGCTCGGCGCTTACATACCGGGGTCGCTGCTCCATCTTGGATTACCGCTCCTCATATTCTCCTTCCCCATCATTATGCCGACATTCAGGGTTCGGGGTTCTCTGGTTTGGGGTGTATTTGCCATGTCTGACTTTCCATGAGCAGCGCTGACCAGGTCTTATACTAATGTCTTCTATACATGTTTATTGCGTGTCTGATCATATTGCGTGTCCATGCTGCGATGTATTTGGGGTATATACACAGGGGTCTCTGTGTTTTGTTCTGTATGTGAAGGGTTAATCACACCAGCGGGCGGCCATATTGGATCCAGGATGACAAGTACAATATAACTTTGTGGAGTTCTCGCCATTTCTAACATGAGTTATGAGTAGAGATGAGCAAATAGTATTATAAACTGCAGTTTCGTATTCCCCGCTCCATAGGAATGAATGGGAGCGGCCGGTGCTTAACCCCTTGCTGCGCCCGCTCCCATTCATTCCTATGGGAGCGAGGGATTCAAAACTGTTTCGAATACTAATTGAATCAACTCTAGTTATGAGTAAGAAGCCACGGTCCTGGAAACGCGTCAGGATTGCCTGTCTGTCTGTAATGCGACATGTTTTTTTGAGTTTGTTTCCATGAATTCTTATTAGACACATTGTTTCTGCTCCTTGTTGTTTATTGGACGGAGCGCTATTGTTTGGGGCTTATTCTAATAATGGACTATTAAAGGTTACGTTTTATTAAAACGCGTTTCCAGAGCTGGATTTTTTATACTTTCTGTATATGATGATGATGATTATTGTTTATATAACGCCAATAATCCCAAGTGCAGTACATTATTATATTAATCCCATGGTGCTCTGTACATTATTATATTAATCCCATGGTGCTCTGTACATTATTATATTAATCCCATGGTACTGTACATTACTATATTAATCCCATGGTGCTCTGTACATTATTATATTATTCCCATGGTGCTCTGTACATTATTATATTAATCCCATGGTGTGTACATTATTATATTAATCCCATGGTGCGCTGTACATTATTATATTAATTCCATGGTGCTCTGTACATTATAATATTACTCCCATAGTGTTCTGTACATTATTATATTAATCCCATGGTGCTCTGTACATTATTATATTACTCCCATAGTGTTCTGTACATTATTATATTATTCCCATGGTGCTGTACATTATTATATTAATCCCATGGTGCTCTGTACATTATTATATTATTCCCATGGTGCTCTGTACATTATTATATTAATCCCATGGTGCTCTGTACATTATTATATTAATCCCATGGTGTGTACATTATTATATTAATCCCATGGTGCGCTGTACATTATTATATTAATCCCATGGTGCTCTGTACATTATTATATTAATCCCATGGTGCTCTGTACATTATTATATTAAACCCATGGTGCTGTACATTATTATATTAATCCCATGGTGCTCTGTACATTATTATATTACTCCCATAGTGTTCTGTACATTATTATATTATTCCCATGGTGCTGTACATTATTATATTAATCCCATGGTGCTCTGTACATTATTATATTAATCCCATGGTGCTGTACATTATTATATTAATCCCATGGTGCTCTGTACATTATTATATTAATCCCATGGTGCTCTGTACATTATTATATTACTCCCATGGTGCTCTGTACATTATTATATTAATCCCATGGTGCTCTGTACATTATTATATTAATCCCATGGTGCTCTGTACATTATTATATTAATTCCATGGTGCTCTGTACATTATTATATTAATCCCATGGTGCTCTGTATATTATTATATTAATCCCATGGTGCTCTGTACATTATTATATTAATCCCATGGTACTCTGTACATTATTATATTAATTCCATGGTGCTGTACATTATTATATTAATTCCATGGTGCTCTGTACATTATTATACTAATCCCATGGTGCTCTGTATATTATTATATTAATCCCATGGTGCTCTGTACATTATTATATTAATCCCATGGTGCTCTGTACATTATTATATTAATCCCATGGTGCTGTACATTATTATATTAATCCCATGGTGCTCTGTATATTATTATATTAATCCCATGGTGCTCTGTACATTATTATATTAATCCCATGGTGCTCTGTACATTATTATATTAATCCCATGGTGCTCTGTACATTATTATATTAATCCCATGGTGCTGTACATTATTATATTAATCCCATGGTACTCTGTACATTATTATATTAATTCCATGGTGCTGTACATTATTATATTAATGCCATGGTGCTCTGTACATTATTATATTAATGCCATGGTGCTCTGTACATTATTATATTAATCCCATGGTGCTCTGTACATTATTATATTAATCCCATGGTGCTTTACATTTGGGGGTTACATACAATACACAGAATATACAGGTAGATATAATACTAACAGTGATCGGCTGGCACGGTGGGGTAGAGGGCCCTGCCCGCGAGGGCTTACAATCTATGAGGGAACGGGGTAGAGACAGAAGGAGAGGGGGAGACTGTACAGATGGGGGTGCGGTGATAGTGTTATTGGGGGGTGTAGGCCTTCCTGAATAGGGGAGTCTTCAGGGCCTTCTTGAAGCCTGTGATTGTGGGGCTCAGTCTTATGTGTCTTGGTAAGGAGTTCCAGAGTATGGGGGATGCACGGGAGAAGTCTTGGAGACGGTTGTGTGAGGAGCGGATAAGGGCAGAGCGGAGTAGGAGGTCATTGGAGGATCTGAGGTTACGTGTGGGCAGGTAGCGGGAGATGAGGTCAGAGATATATGGAGGGGACAGGTGAGGATGAGGTCAGAGATATATGGAGGGGACAAGTGAGGTCAAAGATATATGGAGGGGACAGGTGAGGATGAGGTCAGAGATATATGGAGGGGACAGGTGAGGATGAGGTCAGAGATATATGGAGGGGACAGGTGAGGTCAGAGATATATGGAGGGGACAGGTGAGGTCAGAGATATATGGAGGGGACAGGTGAGGATGAAGGTCAGAGATATATGGAGGGGACAGATGAGGATGAGGTCAGAGATATATGGAGGGGACAGGTGAGGATGAAGGTCAGAGATATATGGAGGGGACAGGTGAGGTCAGAGATATATGGAGGGGACAGGTGAGGATGAGGTCAGAGATATATGGAGGGGACAGGTGAGGATGAGGTCAGAGATATATGGAGGGGACAGATGAGGATGAGGTCAGAAATATATGGAGGGGACAGGTGTGGTCAGAGATATATGGAGGAGACAGGTGAGGATGAGGTCAGAGATATCTGGAGGGGACAGGTGAGGATGAGGTCAGAGATATATGGAGGGGACAGGTGAGGTCAGAGATATATGGAGGGGACAGGTTGTGGATGGCTTTGTATGTTAGCATTAGTAGCTGGACCTCCATTCGCTGGGCTATAGGTAACCAGTGGAGGGACTGGCAGAGGGGAGCAGCTGATGAAGATCAGGGGGTGAGGTGGATTAAGCGAGCAGCGCAGTTTAAGGTGGACTGGAGGGGGGCGAGGGTGTTAGCTGGGAGTCCATGGAGAAGGGTGTGGGCAGTAGTCTAAGCGGGAGATTATGAGGGCCTGGGCGAGCATCTTGGTAGTTTCCTGGGTGAGGAAGGAGCGGATTCGGTGGATGCTCTTGAGTTGGAGACAGCAGGAGGTGTTGATGGTTTGAACATGTGACTTGAAGGATAGGTTGGAGTCCAGGGTTACTGCAAGGCATCGGGCCTGTGGGACAGGGGTAAGTGTGGTTCCATTAACTTTCATAGATGGGTCAGGTGGTGGGGCCATACGGTGTGGGGTGAAGATGATGAACTCAGTTTTCTCCATGTTGAGTTTCAGAAAGCGGGAGGAGAGGAAGGAGGCTACGGCCGCTAAACAAGCTGGAACTCTGGCCAGCAGGGAGGTCATGTCTGGTCCAGAGATGTGGATTTGGGTGTCATCGGCATAGCAATGGTACTGGAAACCATGAGATTTTATGAGTTGGCCAAGGGTGTAGATGGAGAAAAGGAGGGGTCCTAGGACGGAGCCTTCGGGGACACCTACAGAGAGAGGGCGCGGTGAGGAGGTGGTGTGCGAGTGGGAGACGCTGAATGTGCGGTCGGTGAGGTATGAGGAGATCCAGGAAAGGGCCAAGTCTGAGATACCAAGGGATGAGAGAATTTCTAACAGGAGGGAGTGGTCAACTGTGTCAAAGGCAGAGGAGAGGTCAAGGAGGAGGAGGACAGAGGAGAGGACGAGGAGGAGGACAGAGTAATGGCGCTTGGCTTTGGCGGTTAGCAGGTCATTAGTGACTTTTGTTAGGGCAGTTTCCGTGGAGTGCCGGGGTCTGAAGCCTGACTGGAGTCTGTCACAGAGCAGGTTGGACGAGAGATAGGAGGAGAGTTCGGAGTGGACGTGTTGCTCAAGCAGATTTGAGGCGTATGGGAGCAGTGAGGTGGGACGATAGTTGGCAGGAGAGGATGGGGCGAGGGACGGTTACTTAAGTATAGGTGTGACTGTGGCGTGTTTGAAGGTGGAGGGGAAGGATCCATTGGCTAGGGATAGGTTGAAGAGATGGGTTAGGGCTGGAGAAATGACTAAAGTGAGTTTGGGGATGAGATGTGACTGGATCGGGTCGAGTGTGCAGGAAGTGAGGTGGGATTTGGAGATTAGGGAGGAGAGTTTTTTGTCAGTGATGGTGGAGAAACAGGTCAAGGATGAGAAGCAGATTTCACCCCAAGCCGAGGGATTGATTCCCAGCTGATATAGATCCACCTTCTATTAGTTTCGGGGGGGCTGGGGTCCTCTTTTTTTTGTGTTCTTCCACCTGTGACTGGGACAGCATCAGGCAGATTCTTCTCGGGTTCACAGGAGCTGAAACCATAACGGGCCCTTGGACCGGCCCTGTCTTAGTTCTTGGACCGGCCCTGTCTTAAAGCCTCACACTCTGCTCGGCGTCTGCTCCATAGTGGAAGCCATTACTGTAAGGCTTTCTATCTGTTATGGAATCTCCTCTAAAGCAGTTCCCGAAACTGCAGCAACTGGCAGATAACAGAGAGCAGAAGAAGACGCTCCCTAAATCTCATAGTGCCCTCATCTAAGGCTCCCCGACATCTAACCAGAGGCCACTACAGGGCCGGATGGTCTCGGCCTGATCTGGAATCAGGTTATTACACAAGTCGTCAGTATAGAAATAGATGAACTACAAATAGTCAGAATAAACCTGGTGAGAGCGGAGAGCGCGGAATATCTACATCAGAAACATGTCTGTGTGTTTGTGTCTCCACAGATGGATCCAGTAGGAGAAATCCCCCCGAGAGATGTCCCCTGAGTCCTCTGTATTCCCAGGACTGCCCGGAGGAGAATGTCCCAGACAGTCAGCAGGTAGATGGCACTGCTGAGTCCTGGGGTACATCTATATAGGGGGTGGAGCTCACCGCTCCTGCACTCATACATGTCCCAGACAGTCAGCAGGTAGGGGGCGCTGCTGAGTCCTGGGGTACATCTATATAGGGGGTGGAGCTCGCCGCTCCTGTACTCATACATGTACCAGACAGTCAGCAGGTAGATGGCGCTGCTGAGTCCTGGGGTACATCTATATAGGGGGTGGAGCTCACCGCTCCTGTACTCATACATGTACCAGACAGTCAGCAGGTAGGGGGCGCTGCTGAGTCCTGGGGTACATCTATATAGGGGGTGGAGCTCACCGCTCCTGCACTCATACATGTACCAGACAGTCAGCAGGTAGATGGCGCTGCTGAGTCCTGGGGTACATCTATATAGGGGGTGGAGCTCGCCGCTCCTGTACTCATACATGTACTAGACAGTCAGCAGGTAGATGGCGCTGCTGAGTCCTGGGGTACATCTATATAGGGGGTGGAGCTCCTGCACTCATACATGTACCAGACAGTCAGCAGGTAGATGGCGCTGCTGAGTCCTGGGGTACATCTATATAGGGGGTGGAGCTCGCCGCTCCTGCACTCATACATGTACCAGACAGTCAGCAGGTAGATGGCGCTGCTGAGTCCTGGGGTACATCTATATAGGGGGTGGAGCTCGCCGCTCCTGCACTCATACATGTACCAGACAGTCAGCAGGTAGATGGCGCTGCTGAGTCCCGGGGTACATCTATATAGGGGGTGGAGCTCCTGCACTCATACATGTACCAGACAGTCAGCAGGTAGATGGCGCTGCTGAGTCCTGGGGTACATCTATATAGGGGGTGGAGCTCCTGCACTCATACATGTACCAGACAGTCAGCAGGTAGATGGCGCTGCTGAGTCCTGGGGTACATCTATATAGGGGTGGAGCTCGCCGCTCCTGCACTCATACATGTCCCAGACAGTCAGCAGGTAGGGGGCGCTGCTGAGTCCTGGGGTACATCTATATAGGGGGTGGAGCTCCTGTACTCATACATGTACCAGACAGTCAGCAGGTAGATGGCGCTGCTGAGTCCTGAGGTACCTCTATATAGAGGGTGGAGCTCGCCGCTCCTGTACTCATACATGTACCAGACAGTCAGCAGGTAGATGGCGCTGCTGAGTCCTGGGGTACATCTATATAGGGGGTGGAGCTCCTGCACTCATACATGTACCAGACAGTCAGCAGGTAGATGGCGCTATATTCAGACCATAAAGTAACTGGACCAAAGATATGACATTGTTTCTTCCCTGTTTAGGGTGAAGATCTGATGGATATTAAGGCTGAGGTTAAAGAAGAAGCAGAAGAGGAGACGGATTCCTGGACTGATCAGCAGTGTAAGGAGCGGAGACTTTCTCCTCTAGATACTACTACTCCCATCATCTCCTCATCACATGGCAATCTATCCCATCACTGTGTGTTTCCTACAGATGGAGCCATTGCCAGAAATCAGGGAGAAGATGTGACTGATATTAAAGCGGAGGCTGAAGAAGAGAGGATGAGGGGCCATCACCTGTGTAAGAGGGAAGTGGAGGAGGAGATTCCAGGAGGTGTTACCACAGGTACGGAGTCATGAATGGAGAAGGAGAAGTCCCAGGTTTCTTCAGGTCGGTTCCCCCTTAGAGCTCCAGTCCAGTAACTCTCCTCGTTCCTCATACCTGATAAGCAGGGGAGCAGTCCCGAGGGGTGAGGAGCTCATCTAATGTTTGGCGTCTTACAGGGCGTCCACCTGTTACTGGTAATAATGCTGCTGCTTATTCTGGACTTTCTCTCTGAGAAGCAGAGGATATTCTATGTCCAGCCGGAATGATCTCCGTGCGTCTGTCACTGAGGATACAGCAGAAGCTGTACTGTACTCTACTCCGCATGACTGAGTGAAAGGACTTGCACCGACCTACAGCGTCTGAGCAGCCGGGGAGGCCAAGGAAACTTTTTTTTTTTTTTTTTTTGTACCAATACTTTAGTTTCCTTTTACTTATTGCCTTTTGTATTGATGCACAACCCTGTTATCTGGAATCTGTTTGGTGTTTCTCCCCGGAGGCAGCGGACGTCCAGGCATCAATACAACAGTCTCCTTACCGAGTGACAGTGATGTAGTGATGTATACATGATATCTTATTGCCTGATTCACACCCTATGCAAATCATAGAACATGCAAATTAAATTTGTGCTAAAATCAATAAGAATCATAAAATCTATTTTTACTCTTACAGAAAATCCCAGTGCGATCTCTGAGGAAAACGTCCTGTTATCAGTAAGTGATAAAGGAGAAGATGAAGATATGATGGAGCGCTCCTCAGGAGAAAACCTCATTACCCCTCATGTACATCCAGGACGTCACAGTACAGATCCATCATATAATCCCCCCAATCATGAGGAACCTTCTGACCAACCACAGATTGTGACCACAAGTACTGAGAAGAAAGGCGGGAAAAGGTTTCAGTGTGAGGAATGTGGAAGAGCATTTATTAATAGTGCAAGTCTAGTAACACACAGAAGAAGTCACACAGGAGAGAAGCCATATTCATGCTCAGAATGTGGAAAATGTTTTACTACAAAAAGAAATCTTGTTATACATGAGAGACTTCACACAGGAAAGAAGCCATATTCATGTTCAGAATGTGGGAAATGTTTTACTACAAAAGGAACTCTTGTTAAGCATGAGAGACTTCACACAGGAGAGAAGCCTTATGCATGTTCAGAATGTGGGAAATGTTTTACTACGAAAGGAACTCTTGTTAGGCATGAGAGACTTCACACAGGAGAGAAGCCTTATGCATGTTCAGAATGTGGGAAATGTTTTACTACGAAAGGAAATCTTGTTGAACATGAGAGACTTCACACAGGGGAGAAGTCATATTCATGTTCAGAATGTGAGAAATGTTTTACTTCGAAAGGAAGTCTTGTTAAGCATGAGAGACGTCACACAGGAGAGAAGCCATATTCATGTTCAGAATGTGGGAAATGTTTTACAGATAGAACTGATCTTGTTATACATGAGAGAATTCACACAGGAGAGAAGCCATATTTATGTTCAGAATGTGGGAAATGTTTTACTACGAAAGGAAATCTTGTTGAACATAAGAGACTTCACACAGGGGAGAAGCCATATTCATGTTCAGAATGTGAGAAATGTTTTACTTCGAAAGGAAGTCTTGTTAAGCATGAGAGACGTCACACAGGAGAGAAGCCATATTCATGTTCAGAATGTGGGAAATGTTTTACAAATACAACTGATCTTGTTATACATCAGAGAATTCACACAGGAGAGAAGCCATATTCATGTTCAGAATGTGGGAAATGTTTTACTTCGAAAAATAGTCTTGTTAAGCATGAGAGACTTCACACAGGAGAGAAGCCATATTCATGTTCAGAATGTGGGAAATGTTTTACTATAAAAGGAAATCTTGTTGAACATAAGAGACTTCACACAGGGGAGAAGCCATATTCATGTTCAGAATGTGGGAAATGTTTTACTACGAAAGGAACTCTTTTTAAGCATGAGAGACTTCACACAGGAGAGAAGCCATATTCATGTTCAGAATGTGCGAAATGTTTTACGACAAAAGGAAATCTTGTTGAACATGAGAAATTTCACACAGGGGAGAAGCCATATTCATGTTCAGAATGTGGGAAATCTTTTACTACGAAAGGAAGTCTTGTTATACATGAGAGACTTCACACAGGAGAGAAGCCTTATGCATGTTCAGAATGTGGGAAATGTTTTACTACGAAAGGAAAACTTGTTGCACATGAGAGACTTCACACAGGGGAGAAGCCATATTCATGTTCAGAATGTGGGAAATGTTTTACTACGAAAAGAAATCTTGTTGAACATGAGAGACTTCACACAGGAGAGAAGCCATATTCATGTTCAGAATGTGGGAAATGTTTTACTACGAAAAGAAATCTTGTTAAGCATGAGAGACTTCACACAGGAGAGAAGCCATATTCATGTTCAGAATGTGGGAAATTCTTTTCATGTAAATCGGATCTTATGATACATGAGAGAAGTCACACAGGAGAGAAGCCTTATTCATGTTCAGAATGTGGGAGATGTTTTACTCAGAGATCAAGTCTTGATAAACATGAGAGAAGTCACACAGGAAAGAAGCCATATTCATGTTCAGAATGTGGGAAATTCTTTTCATGTAAATCGGATCTTATGAAACATGAGAGAAGTCACACAGGAGAGAAGCCTTATTCATGTTCGGAATGTGGGAGATGTTTTACTCAGAGATCAAGTCTTGATAAACATGAGAGAAGTCACACAGGAGAGAAGCCTTATTCATGTTCGGAATGTGGAAAGTGTTTTAGAGATAAATGCAATCTTGTTACACATAAGAGAATTCATACAGGAGAAAAGCCATATTCATGCTCAAAATGTGGGAGATGTTTTACTCAGAGATCAAGTCTTGATAAACATGAGAGAAGTCACACAGGAGAGAAGCCATATTCATGTTCAGAATGTGGGAGATGTTTTACTCAGAGATCAAGTCTTGATAAACACGAGAGAAGTCACACAGGAGAGAAGCCATATTCATGTTCGGAATGTGGAAAATGTTTTAGAGATAAATCCAATCTTATTAGACATGAGAGAAGTCACACAGGGGAGAATAATCTTGTTACCCGTGACGGAATACAGTAAAGGGAATAGCCATTTTGATGTTCTGTAGGTGGAAAATACCCGGCACTGCCTCTTGGTCTCGGTGACACAGCTCATGTTTTTATAAGACGCTGGCATTTTTCCCATAGTATTTTGCATTTCCTTTTAGTATTTGTAGCCTAAACGTTGCAGCCAATCTGGAAGCCGCGCAGATCTTTCCATTATACTTCTCTCTGTTTATGCTCCACTCCCACTTACATGGCTTCCTCCAGTGAAACAACCACTAAGTTGTAGAGAAGTGGAAGCAAGTGATTGCACCCAACTGACTAACCACAGAGAGCCATCCATCCAAGGAGGAAGTCCCCCCGCTAGCTCTTTATTACAACTAGCCAGACTCTACGGGAAAGAAGCCACCAGCTCTTTATCAAGGAAGAAAAGACCACCCTGAAGGAGAGGCTCGGCCCGGGTCCTCATATACAACCCCGAAGGGCCTTGGGATTACTGTCACAATACGAAGCCATGAGCAGTGGGAGTACCAGGCCACTCGAAGTCGGATGAGGAAGAAACTGAATTGTCCCAAGTGCTGCAGTAGGAGTGGTCATATCATTTCTGATCGTCTCAACACCCAATATGCTAATTGTGCTCCATACTGTCAGGCGGTGTCTGCTCAAGTCCAGCACTACCGACCTGACTGACTGGTAAAACTAACACCACCAATGGCTCAGGAGTGGGGGGAGTTAGAGAAAAACTACACCTATGCCAGAACCAGATGCCGAGCACCTACTGAAGGATGCAGAGAGCCGGATAGAGGTGGTGATGGGTCCTCTTTACAAACCCCAAGAGTCAACGTGTGTGATCATGTGAGAGGCCAAGTGGAAAGCCACGGAGGTGAACAGGGAACGACCCAGAGACCCCAAGTAAGCGAGCAAACAGGATAGCGGGTATGGAGGTGCTTATATAGAGGGCAGCAGGGTGAGAAGGTATTACAGTAATCAGACCGACCCGGAGACCCCCGACAGGATAGCAGGTATGGAGGTGCTTATATATAGGGCAGCAGGGTGAGAAGGTATTACAGTAATCAGACTGACCCGAAGACCCCCGACAGGATAGCAGGTATGGAGGTGCTTATATAGAGGGCAGCAGGGTGAGAAGGTATTACAGTAATCAGACTGACCCGGAGACCCCCGACAGGATAGCGGGTATGGAGGTGCTTATATAGAGGGCAGCAGGGTGAGAAGGTATTACAGTAATCAGACCGACCCAGAGACCCCCGACAGGATAGCGGGTATGGAGGTGCTTATATATAGGGCAGCAGGGTGAGAAGGTGTTACAGTAATCAGACTGACCCGGAGACCCCCGACAGGATAGCGGGTATGGAGGTGCTTATATAGAGGGCAGCAGGGTGAGAAGGTATTACAGTAATCAGACCGACCCGGAGACCCTCGACAGGATAGCGGGTATGGAGGTGCTTATATAGAGGGCAGCAGGGTGAGAAGGTATTACAGTAATCAGACCGACCCGGAGACCCCCGACAGGATAGCGGGTATGGAGGTGCTTATATAGAGGGCAGCAGGGTGAGAAGGTATTACAGTAATCAGACTGATCCGGAGACCCCCGACAGGATAGCGGGTATGGAGGTGCTTATATAGAGGGCAGCAGGGTGAGAAGGTATTACAGTAATCAGACTGATCCGGAGACCCCCGACAGGATAGCGGGTATGGAGGTGCTTATATAGAGGGCAGCAGGGTGAGAAGGTATTACAGTAATCAGACTGATCCGGAGACCCCCGACAGGATAGCGGGTATGGAGGTGCTTATATAGAGGGCAGCAGGGTGAGAAGGTATTACAGTAATCAGACCGACCCGGAGACCCCCGACAGGATAGCGGGTATGGAGGAGCTTATATAGAGGGCAGCAGGGTGAGAAGGTATTACAGTAATCAGACCGACCCGGAGACCCCCGACAGGATAGCGGGTATGGAGGAGCTTATATAGAGGGCAGCAGGGTGAGAAGGTATTACAGTAATCAGACCGACCCAGAGACCCCCGACAGGATAGCGGGTATGGAGGTGCTTATATATAGGGCAGCAGGGTGAGAAGGTATTACAGTAATCAGACCGACCCGGAGACCCCCGACAGGATAGCGGGTATGGAGGAGCTTATATAGAGGGCAGCAGGGTGAGAAGGTAATACAGTAATCAGACTGACCCGGAGACCCCCGACAGGATAGCGGGTATGGAGGTGCTTATATAGAGGGCAGCAGGGTGAGAAGGTATTACAGTAATCAGACCGACCCGGAGACCCCCGACAGGATAGCGGGTATGGAGGTGCTTATATAGAGGGCAGCAGGGTGAGAAGGGTGACCCAGAGAGTAACCATAATAACCATTTATTCTACATGGCGAATGCTATAAAGAGGAAACGTCGTTACAAGAGGCAGAAACCAAACCTGAGATTACAGAATTACTTATTTATTCCCCCAACAAACATCCAATCGAGTTTTTCGATACATTAAATGACACAGCTCAATATAGTCCTAGAAATATAGAGGGAATTCTGCAAAACTAATGTAGTATCAAAAAATGTAAATTCAGATTGGAATAATTTTTCCCTGTTACAATACAAATAAGTGATAAGGAAACAATCTGACTCCGGAATGTAATCAGTCTATTGTTCGCCTCCTCTGAGCCCGTCACCGATCTGTGCAGAACCTTCATGAATCCTCCTGCAGCTGAACTTGGCGCAGTTATACTCCTGAGAGATGATTCGGCTGCCATAGGAAAGCTCTCCCTCTCCGGTGTGTCCCGGCCCGTCCTGGCTGTGGGAACGTTGGACACTTTATATAGTGTTTAGTTCTAGACTATATATAATAGCAGCACAGCCGTCCTCCACTGATGATGTCACATACAACAGTCATGGCACCAGCACATTGCTTTTGGGACATGTTCTTTTCTCTTGCCTGAGGTCTGCTTGGTCTTGTGGATAATCCCCCGACCTCGCTCTCCTGATACTAAATATTGTTTATGTTCCTGGTCCGGGGGGTCCTGGATGTAAAAATCCCCCAAAACGCATTTATATGACGAGACAACAAATGTTATTCTATTCCTCACATGTAACTTGTGTATTACGGGATGTGACGCTTTATTGTTTTATCTTATTCGGAGTTCTGAATCTTCACCGTTGTGGCGATCGTCACTTTAAATTTTTTTTTGTATATTTTTGTGTGGTTTTTTTCCAGTAATTTTTGTAGGTTTTTTAATTTTTTGGGGGGTCTTTTTGTTTTTGCAAGTTATCGCAGTTTATTGTCTGGGATTTTCTGATAACTATTATTTTGGGACATATCTGCCCATAATGTGATAAATCTGCTGTAACTGTTACCTGTATTGGAACGAAGCTCAAGGGCAGAATTCAGAGAAAGGGGGCAAACAGATACCCTCCCCCGACACTTTGGTTTTAGTATTTTCATGACATCACTCCTGGGGGAGGGGGAGGGGAGGTGTCAATCTGAGTGGAGATGGGAGTCGATGAGAGGAGGCAGAGCCCGGAGTGGATAAGAAATGTACAGGAAAGTCACAGGGAGCCGGGCTCATACGCTAAATACAATTCACTTATGTTGGTTTATACTGATACGTCTTCTGGAAGAAATTTTGTACAAAACATCTTATTTTTGGCTTAAGCTACTGTTTGCTGAATAAAGTTTTTGCAATCTTTCAATTTTTTATTAGTCTCATTTTTCAAACCATGTTCTGTGGTAGAAGATAGAAGAGTCTACAGCTCTGGGCCTGGTGAGGGATACCCCGTCCTGGAGGCGTCTTCTCTCAGCCACTTCTAGGCAAATAAAGGTCCCAAAAGCAGGGGGTCCATATTACAGAGCAGGGGGTCCATATTACACAGCAGGGGTCCATATTACAGAGCAGGATGTCCATATTACAGAGCAGGGGGTCCATATTACAGAGCAGGGGGTCCATATTACAGAGCAGGGGGTCCGTATTACACAGCAGGGGGTCCGTATTACAGAACAGGGGGTCCATATTACAGAGCAGGGTGTCCATATTACAGAGCAGGGGGTCCATATTACAGAGCAGGGGGTCCATATTACAGAGAAGGGGGTCCATATTACAGAGCAGGGGGTCCATATTACAGAGCAGGGTGTCCATATTACAGAGCAGGGTGTCCATATTACAGAGCAGGGCGTCCATATTACAGAGCAGGGCGTTCATATTACAGAGCAGAGGGTCCATATTACAGAGCACGGGGTCCATATTACAGAGCAGGGGGTCCATATTACAGAGCAGGGGGTCCATATTACAGAGCACGGGGTCCATATTACAGAGCAGGGGGTCCATATTACAGAGCAGGGGGTCCATATTACAGAGCACGGGGTCCATATTACAGAGCAGGGGGTCCATATTACACAGCAGGGGGTCCATATTACAGAGCAGGATGAGGGGCGGAGCCTGACCGCGTAACATGGTGGTTGCTGTTTGCTAGAGCTCCACAGCTCTGGGAATTTGATACGGCCGTGTTGCATTACCTACCTAGCAAACATGGTCAGAACTAACAAAGACAGACAGGGGGACACCCCAGGCACCCCGAGGATGTCTAAACAACAGGGGGACTTACAGAGCTACCTGAAAAAGAAGAACGCTTCTCCACGCGGCCTGCCCGAGATGGCGCCGGACCTGCAGAAGGATCCGGAGTCGGATGAGGAATCTGAAATGGAGAGTGTAACAGGAGGTGAGCGCTCGGATTCAGGTACCACACACATCTCCCATGATTTTTTACACAGAACACTTGAAAAAGCACTATCTAAGGCTCTTAATCCTGTCTTAGCCGAGTTGGTGGCAATCAAGGCTGGAATCAAAGCTACGGGGCACAGAGTGCAAGCTTTGGAGGACACTTATTCCTCTGCACGTGACAACGCGGAGATAGTCTCTGACCATCTGCAGTGCCACACTGAGCTCCTTGATCGCTCTCTCTCCTTGATTGAGGAACAGGAGAATAGGAGCCGTAGGAGGAATTTACGGCTGAAAGGCATACCTGAATCCTATACACCAGAGGATCTACCCAAGATGGCGGAAGGCCTTTTTTCAGAATTGTTTGGCCCGGAACGTGCAGCGCAAGTAGTTACAGAGAGGATACATAGAGCTTTGCGCCCAAAACCCGATCGAGGAGACCCTCCTCGGGACATCGTATCCTCTCTTTCCGTGACACACAAGCGATACTAACGGCAGCACGTACTAGAGATCAGGTCTCCCTGGACGGCACTGAAATCTCCATATAGAGCTAGTAGGTTATTTTGTTCCTCTTATGCACCTGTTATAGGACGGCCCTTCCTTAGTCCTCTCCCGATCAGGACGTCTCCTCACGCCTCCCTAGTTCACTGTTACTTATTGCTCGCTTAGTGTCTGCTTCAGTGGGAGTTGTTCGTCTCACCTGAGCTTATCTACCTTGTTTGAACGTGTTATTCTTGTTTTTCTCGATCTTGTTTATCACGGTATTTTCTTCTGTTTCTATTTTTCTTCTTCTCTCCTCTTCTACCTTCCTCCTCTTCCTTTCCCTGTCCTTTTCTTCCTCTTCTCTCTTCCCCCTCCCTCCCCTCCTTTCTTTCTTCAAGCTTCTTTATTTCTTGTAACTGCTTACTGTTCGTAGACTTAGTAAACGGTTGTGCTTGTGTCATTGTTGGGTACATTCATTGACATTGTATGAACAACATGCCCTCTATGACTCCTACCCCCGTATCTGTGACTTCATTTAATGTTAACGGATTAAATTCCCCTAATAAACATCATTGGCTTATGACTTTATCTAGGAAACTTAAAGCAGATATCCTGATGTTACAGGAAACTCATTTCAAGGCTGGTAACATTCCTAAGCCCTGTAAATCAGATTTTGACACGTGGTACTATTCCACACATCCCACTTCCTCCTCTAAAGGATTTGTGATTGCTTTAAGAAAATCGCTTCCTTTTGTAGTTACACAACAATATGCTGATGCGGAAGGCAGGGCTCTTTTTATTAAAGGACGATTAGCTAACTGTCAAATGACATTGGCCTCGATTTATGCCCCTAACCAAGGTCAGGTGGCTTGGTTACTGAGCACATTGACTGTACTTTCTCAATTCGCACAAGGTGAAATCTTATTAGGGGGTGACCTAAATCTATTGCTCGACCCATATCTAGACTCCTCTTCCAAAAAAATCGTCTATGTCCCAAAAAGCCATCAGACGTTTACATACTACACTTCAAGATTTACATTTGATAGATTCCTGGAGGATAGCCAAGCCCTCGGTTAGAGATTATTCTTTCTTTTCCACACCCCACAATTCACACCAAGGCTTGGATTATATTTTGTGCTCTAAATCTCTTCTAGATCCTATCACTGCTTCACTAATTGGAATAATAAGTATTTCTGATCACGCCCCGGTCTCTACCTCTTTTTCCCTTCCTGAGCTCACCCCCAGGCCTTGGACCTGGCGCTTAAATGAGAGAGTTTTCGACAACCCTGAAGTTAGAGAACAAATTGGCAAGGAAATTGAACTGTACTTCCAGTTGAATAAGTCCCCTGATTTGTCACCCACCTTGTTGTGGGAAGCACATAAGTCCTATATTCGTGGGCTTCTCATTGCCAAGGCCTCAGCCCTGAAAAAAGAAAGATTCATTAATGTTACAAATTGCAGAAAAGAAAAGCATCCTTACTGGCGATCGACGATTTAACCGTTTTAAGGGAAAAATTGAAAAAGACTCTTAATGCCTTTTCGGCTAAAGCTCTATTATATTGAAGGGTACGGGTATACGCTCATGGCAATAAGGGTGGTAGGTTTATGACGGCGATGTTGAGAAAGGAGAGAGCACGAGCTCATATTGAAGCTATCAAATGTGATGATAATTCACTAGTTTACGACACGCCTGATATAGCTGAAGCGTTTCACAGATATTACTCCTCTCTATATAATTTAGAAGAGAACACCCATTGCCATCCACCCTTCTCGTCCGATAGCCCAGATGACAAGCTCAGCCGTATGTAGCTCTTCCTAAGTTCACTGCATTTGCCATCTCTCAAGGAACAAGACAAATTAGCTCTATTATCACCAGTCACCGAATCTGAAGTTAAATCCTCCCTCTGTAGCTTCCCGAGTGGCAAAAGCCCTGGTCCGGATGGGCTTACTTCTCATTATTATGCGATATTTCACACAGTTCTTGTCCCACATCTCACCTCATTCTGTAATGCTCTCCTCCAAGGTGTCCCTAGGATGCGTCAGTCTCAGGAGGCACACATTACCCTTATACACAAAGAGGGTAAAGACCCCACGGATTGCTGGAATTACAGGCCAATTTCTTTGCTAAATCATGATGTGAAAGTCCGGGCCAAACTTCTCGCTCTACGCTTGAGAGACCTAGTCCCGCAATCAATTAATGAAGAACAAGTGGGTTTTATTAAAGGGAGGGAAGGTAAAGAAAATACCCGTAAGCTATTGCATATTATTGACCTGGCCAAACAGTCAAATCGCCCTCTGATGCTTCTGAGTGTTGATGCTGAAAAAGCATTGGACCGTGTGAATTGGTTGTCTATGTCTGAAGCCCTTAAGGCCTTTGGGTTCGCTCCTTGTCCAGGCAATCCTCTCCCTTTATGCGCAACCACATGCTAGGTTACGGATTAATGGATCCCTCTCCCCCTATTTTGAAATTGCAAATGGCACCAGGCAGGGCTTCCCCCTCTCGCCTACCTTGTTTGTCCTTACTCTAGAGACGTTTCTGCAGGCAGTGCGGCAGAATCCCCATAGCCAAGGTTTTTCGGTAGCAAACGGATTGATTAGCTCATTGGCTTTTGCTGATGACGTCTTATTCCTCCTATCCAACCCGTTGACAGCCCTTCCCGAATTACAGTCCCTCATTGATGTTTATGGATCTCTTTCCAATTACTCCGTCCCAGTCTCCATCCCAGCTCCCCAGGTTTCTCCACTGAAACCACTGGTCCCTTATGTTTGGAAAGACACATGGATTAAATATTTAGGTATTCATCTACCCTCTGATCTAAGCAGTGTGTACCCATTACACTTCTCTCCCTTGCTAAAAGACTTAGTCTACCCTACAAGGCTATGATTTTCCATATTTGTCCTGGCTAGGGAGGAGGAATCTTTTACAGATGTATGTGCTCCCTAAGGTTATGTATCTTTTACAAATGTTGCCTATATACTTACCAAAGTCCTTTTTTCCGCTGTTGAAGAGGCTCTTCTCTACTTTCCTTTGGATACACAAGCCTCCGCGACGTTCGTATTCATTGCTCACTAAAGGAAAGAAACAAGGGGACATTGCATTAGCAGACATGCGGACATATTATAAATCAATACAACTCTCCAGATGGATGTATAAATATTCCTTGACGACAGATTTGGCGAATGAACTGTTTGGCCCCAACCTGCTACACTCTCTGTGGTTACCCGTTCTGAGATCTCTATCCTTCTGAGGGGTCCCTATGAAACTTGGCTTGAACATAAGGAACAATTGGCTCCCGCTCCTTCGCCGATTTTACCAGCAACCTTGACCCCCTTTCTCCTGCTGACGAAGGTAACTGGACTTACGATTGATACCTCCCTCTGTATTTTAAATATGATTTTTATTGAAAAGAAGAAAACTTTTACAATATAAAAGAAAAGCAAGTACAAACATAAGAAAAACCAGCAGAGGTCCAATCAGTAGAGCAAGAATTACAAGTTGGAACTTCGAATTGCAGCCCAAATACAGGGATGACACAAACATGACCAAATAAATAAAGACCAAAGGACCAAATACACAAACGTTACTAAGACATCAAATCTACGAGAGGACAAAAAGGAGGAAAAGATCCGCAAAACAAGACAAAGAGAGGTGGAAGCTCTAAAAAAGAACAAAGAAGGGAACGTACCTAGAGAGGTACAGGAAAGGGATAGTGAAAAGAAAGAATAGGAAAGACGGGATAGAGACAGACGAGAACGAGAAAACCAAACAATAACATAAACAACATAAACAACATACCTGAACACAATACTAGAGAAACACAAGGTACAGCCAAAAATTAAATAAAATAAAATAAAGCCACCTGGGGTAACGGCACAGTAAATAGATAGTGATCAAGGGGTCCCCATGGGAGCAGCCTGAGGCCGAAGAGAAAGAGCTGCCTTATTAGACTCCACATATGAGATCCAAAGGGACCACTGGGAACGAAATTTGGCGTAAGTATGGTTTTTATTGGACAACAGACGTTCCAAGGTGCATGCTAAGTCCACATGGTGAAACAATTCAGCTACGGTTAAACAAAGTGCAGACTTCCACTGACGAGCAATCATGGCCCGAGCTGCGAGCACGATCTGTCCCAGAACGACCTGCATCTCTGAGGGAAAACCACCAACATCTAAGAAACAAAGGGCGAGACCAGGAGAAGGACTGATATCAAAACCGGCTATGGTGGACATGAAATAAAATACCGCTATCCAGAAGGCACGAACCGGTGGGCAGTCCCACCACAAGTGCAGGAAGGAACCTACTTGGCCACATCCCCTCCAGCAGAGTCTGGAACAAGAAGAATCAATGTGCGCCATTTGGGTTGGGGTCCTATACCACCGCAGCATAATTTTCAAGGCCGTTTCCCAATGAGACGCCCCCCTAGATACACGTTTAACAAACCCAGCTGCGGCATACCAGTCCGACAAAGGGATGGTTCTGGCAAGATCCGCCTCCCAACGGAGCAGGTGAAGAGGCTTGACCCGCTCCGGGGGAACCGAGAAAAAGCCATAAAACACAGACAACCCACCTCTAACAGGCGAGAACCTATTCCACAGCTTTAAGGCTAGTCTAGGAAAGGTCAATCTAGAGGGCTCGTAGGATTGAAAAAAATGACGCAACTGTAAATATTTAAAGAAGTCCGTTTTAGGGAGATGGAACTCTTCCTGTAACATAGAGAACGACTTAATCCCGTCATCAGAGTACAAATGGGCCACTTTATAGAGACCCCTAGAGACCCACCCACGGAGTCACAGTTGAGGAAGAAAAGAGGTCAAATATAATAGGGGTAACTTCGACAAAGGAACCAGGTCTTCCTTGGAGGTATACGACAGAAAGTAATGCCAAGCAGATACTGAGGCCCTAATACTCAGCAAGGGAGAGGAAGTGATGGGGAGGTTCAGATCTTTAGGACGTAAAATACTCATAAGCGGGGCATCCAGAAGGCTTTCCTCAATTTCGGCCCAACGCCATTTAGAAGTCTCATCCCACCCAACCTTGAGTTGATCAAGGATAGACGCCATATAATATTTCCTAACATCTGGGACACCCGCACCCCCATGGGACCAAGGACGCGTCATCACTTTAAGTCGAACCCTGGACCGCTTACCCTCCCATATATATTTGGATAGAATAGACTGTAGTTTAGTAAAATACGAGTCAGGGAGGGGGATGGCAACTGTGCGAAACATATACAAAACCAGAGGTAACACCATCATTTTGACAATGGCGATTCTGCTAGCCCAAGACAACATCGGTTGTGAGAAGGAGGCAAGGAGAGAAGTAATCTTAGTCAGAAGGGGGATATAATTGGCAGAGAAAAGATCAGAACTAGGGGCCGTCAGGGAGATGCCAAGGTAAGCTATTCGGGAATCATTCCATTGGTAGGGGAATTGAATACTAAGATCCCGTCTCAACGAGGGAGAGATGACAACAGGCAAGATCTGTGACTTAGAGGAATTTACTTTATAATAAGAAACTTTACCAAATCTCTCCAGGGCATCCGTAGCAGCACTCAAGGAGGAACCAGGGGAAGTCAGGGCCAGTATAACATCATCAGCATATAGGCCAATTTTATGTTGCTGGCGGCCCACAGTAATACCCTCAATATTTTCCGCCATCCGAATGGACTCCGCCAGGGGTTCCATCACCAGCGCAAAGATAATAGGGGAAAGAGGGCAACCCTGGTGAGTACCATTCGAGATCCGAAAGGGCTCAGATAAGAAGCCCGATGAGAGCACACGAGCCGACGGGTGGGAGTATAGAGCTAGAATAGCAGATTTAAAGACGGACCCCATACCAAACCTATCCAAAAGGCTATCTAAGTAATCCCAGTGGACCCTATCAAAAGCCTTCTCAGCATCCAAAGCCAGAAACAAAGAAGGCGTACCATCTCTTACGGCTTTCTGAATAAGGTCTATGAACCTCCGAGTGCCGTCTGGAGCCTGCCTTGCAAATACAAAACCTACCTGATCAGGGCTAACTAACTGGGGGAGAAGGAGGAGCAACCGCTCAGCAAGGATTTTAACGTACAATTTGATATCTGTGTTCAGAAGGGAAATGGGTCTAAAATTAGCCGGGACAGTGGGAGATTTGCCGGGTTTAGGGATGGTCACAATAGTGGCTGACAACATTTCTTCCGGGAAGCATTGCTCCTCCGCCGCCTTCCTGTACACAGCTAAAAGATGAGGGGATAAAATATCTGCGTATTTCTTGTAATAGATCCCTGAGAAGCCGTCAGGGCCAGGAGACTTTAGTGGTTTCAGCGAGGTTATAGCTTCCGTAACCTCAAATAAGGTGATAGGAGAGGCCAGGGAGACAGATTGCGCAGGGGAAAGGCGAGGCAGGGCCACAGAGTCTAAAAACTCATCTATTTCCTCCTTGGATGGCTGGTACGTCTGGGGATCATCCCTAAGATTGTATAGAGACTTATAGTATAAGCGAAACTGATCCACAATGAGGCGGGGATCAATAACTTTAGTACCCGAGTCATCCACAAGGTAGGCAATACGGGTTTTGGGGCGTGACTGTTTGATTTTTTTGGCTAAAAAGGCACTAGCCCTAGTATTATGCACGTAGGCCTGACACTGAAAACATTTAAAGGCTAAGTCCTGTTGGCAAGCCAGAAGGCCCTGCAATCGGAGTTGACATTGCCTAATCTCCGCAGAGACAGTGGGGGTGGGATTAAGCTTATTAATTGCGGAGAGGGAGGATAGGGAGCGAAGAGTAGCATCTATGTCTTTAGACCATTCTTTTTTTGCTCTCGCACAAGCCTGAATAAGTATCCCTCGCATATATGCCTTATGAGCATTCCAGAGCACATGAGGGTCTGACATGGAAGGGGAATTGAGGGAAAAATATTCCTTCAGGGCCTCACGGAGGTGCTCACCATAGGAGGGGTGATCCAATATATATTCATTAAAACGCCATTGGGTAGGCATAGCAGTGGAGAATTTCTCATGCAGGGAGGATTGATACCTCCCTCTGGCAGTTGCTGAAAAATCTTCGACTGAAGGACCTGTTTCACAATACTTTGCCAATTTCTCAGCAACAACTTCAAAACCTTCTTCCTGGGATGAAACTGAATTTCATAGATCTCGCACAACTCACTACCATTCTCAGGAAACTTTTACTTTCCTCGACCCCCTGTAGACCTCTCACTCCGTTTGAGAAAGGCTTGACTTCGCTCCTCCCATCCCAGAGGAAGATTGCCTCCTGTAAAGCTATGCTCACGCCTTTCTCTGAACCAACTCTCCAATTAGCCCTCTTTTTTCTGCAGAAGATGTGGACCTCATCCTAAGATATTCTCATAGTCCATCTGTTTGTGTGAGACTGCAAGAACTTCCCTATAAAATACTTACCCGATGCTATCACACTCCAGATTGGCTTTTTCGTCATGGCCTTAGGGATTCGGATCTTTGCTGGCGATGCCACCGCGGGCCTGGAACTACGATGCATATATGGTGGTCCTGTGACTTGATCCAGCCCTTTTGGAGTGAGATTGAAATTCAAATTAACAAAATATTGCACATCTCGGCGCCACTCTTTCCAGATAACGTTCTTTTATCGGGCCCAGATGGATCTCTGAGCCCCAACAAAAAAGCTTTATGGTCGCAATTGATCGGAGTAGCAAAATCGTTAATCCCCTTATTCTGGCTGAATGCCTCTCCCCCCAACGATAGATTTGTGGATAGACAGTGCATCAGGTGGCACGCTCTGAAGAATTACATAGTTGGAAAGAGAGGAAGCATGATAAATATGTGAAGATCTGGTCTAGATGGGGGAAACTGTTTGGATAACTTCTTGTGATTTAAAGTGGTTACTATATCTATTTGTACATTTTGCTTTAGTCCTCCTCCCCCTTCTCCGTTCCTCTCCTTTGGCCCCTTCCCCCTCCTTCTCCCCCTCTCTCTTTCCTCCTTTACTCCTCTTGCTGTGCTTTTCCTCTTCTCTGCCTTCTACATATCCAGAGTTATGTTGTTTTTATCCATTTTCCTCTGACACATGTACTGTGATGATGTTCTTTACCTGACTGCAATGTTAAGCTCATAGTTTGTAGCTCTTTTCTAATGTTATTCTGTCCCAGTGAAGGTGAATTTTACTACTTATTTGTTGCATTTGTAATGGCTGTACATTTGAAATCTTCAATAAAAAGAGATTAAACAAAAAACAAAGCAGGGTGTCCATATTACAGAGCAGGGGGTCCATATTACAGAGCAGGGTGTCCATATTACAGAGCAGGGGGTCCATATTACACAGCAGGGGGTCCATATTACAGAGCAGGGGGTCCATATTACAGAGCAGGGCGTCCATATTACAGAGCAGGGGGTCCATATTACAGAGCAGGGGGTCCATATTACAGAGCAGGGGGTCCATATTACAGAGCAGGGTGTCCATATTACAGAGCAGGGGGTCCATATTACAGAGCAGGGTGTCCATATTACAGAGCAGGGGGTCCATATTACACAGCAGGGGGTCCATATTACAGAGCAGGGGGTCCATATTACAGAGCAGGGCGTCCATATTACAGAGCAGGGCGTCCATATTACAGAGCAGGGGGTCCATATTACACAGCAGGGGGTCCATATTACAGAGCAGGGCGTCCATATTACAGAGCAGGGGGTCCATATTACAGAGCAGGGGGTCCATATTACAGAGCAGGGCGTCCATATTACAGAGCAGGGCGTCCATATTACAGAGCAGGGGTCCATATTACAGAGCAGGGGGTCCATATCACAGAGCAGGGGGTCCATATTACAGAGCAGAGGGTCCATATTACAGAGCAGGGGGTCCATATTACAGAGCAGGGGTCCATATTACACAGCAGGGCGTCCATATTACACAGCAGGGGGTCCATATTACAGAGCAGGGGGTCCATATTACAGAGCAGGGGGTCCATATTACAGAGCAGAGGGTCCATATTACACAGCAGGGGGTCCATATTACACAGCAGGGGGTCCATATTACAGAGCAGGGGGTCCATATTACAGAGCACGGGGTCCATATTACAGAGCAGGGCGTCCATATTACACAGCAGGGGGTCCATATTACAGAGCAGGGGGTCCATATTACACAGCAGGGGGTCCATATTACACAGCAGGGGGTCCATATTACAGAGCAGGGCGTCCATATTACACAGCAGGGGGTCCATATTACAGAGCAGGGGGTCCATATTACAGAGCAGGGGGTCCATATTACAGAGCAGGGTGTCCATATTACAGAGCAGGTGTCCAAATTACAGAGCAGGGTGTCCATATTACAGAGCAGGGCGTCCATATTACAGAGCAGGGGGTCCATATTACAGAGCAGGGGTCCATATCACAGAGCAGGGGGTCCATATTACAGAGCAGGGGCTCCATATTACAGAGCAGGGGTCCATATTACAGAGCAGGGGGTCCATATTACAGAGCAGGGGCTCCATATTACAGAGCAGGGGGTCCATATTACAGAGCAGGGTGTCCATATCACAGAGCAGGGGGTCCATATTACAGAGCAGGGGCTCCATATTACAGAGCAGGGGTCCATATTACAGAGCAGGGGTCCATATTACAGAGCAGGGGTCCATATTACAGAGCAGGGGCTCCATATTACAGAGCAGGGTGTCCATATTACAGAGCAGGGGTCCATATTACAGAGCAGGGGCTCCATATTACAGAGCAGGGGTCCATATTACAGAGCAGGGGGTCCATATTACAGAGCAGGGGGTCCATATTACAGAGCAGGGGCTCCATATTACAGAGCAGGGGTCCATATTACAGAGCAGGGGTCCATATTACAGAGCAGGGGGTCCATATTACACAGCAGGGGGTCCATATTACAGAGCAGGGGGTCCATATTACAGAGCAGGGGGTCCATATTACAGAGCAGGGGGTCCATATTACACAGCAGGGGGTCCATATTACAGAGCAGGGGGTCCATATTACAGAGCAGAGGGTCCATATTACAGAGCAGGGGCTCCATATTACAGAGCAGGGGGTCCATATTACAGAGCAGGGGTCCATATTACAGAGCAGGGGCTCCATATTACAGAGCAGGGGGTCCATATTACAGAGCAGGGGGTCCATATTACAGAGCCGTCTTTTTCCTCTTGCCATCATGGACATTTTTTGAATACCAACATTGATACATATTTTATTCTGGATTTTGATGAAAATAAAGGCTACGTTTTATTAAAGTCTGTTTGCTGGATTCATCGTGTGGCTATTCAAGTTTACCTCGAGCTGGGAGGCTAGTTTCCGTGCATGCACACCTATTCAGCAGGACTACAACACGGCATGATCAGAGTGGATTTCATAATCAGTTATTGATTGAAGACATGTGAGTGAGCTGACACGCTTTTGTTCTAGTGATGCCATGTGCAGGTGGAGGAGCCAAGAGAGGAAATGGAAGAGGAGGTGGTGGACCACGAGGATAATGACACGACCTGGACCTGTCAAGTGGGGAGAGCAGTGGAGATGTGGAGGGAAGTGCAGCACCAAAGAGGGTGGCTAGAGGCAGAGGCATGTCCAGAGGCAGAGGACAGCTGGTTCATCGAAGCCAGGCCACAGCCAGCAGGGACCAACATGTTCCCTCTTCTAGCCAGCCTAGAAAAACTCCCCCATCGAGGCCATGTTCTTCGGTGGTGTGGAGATTTTTCAATGTATGTGCAGAGGACAAATATAGTGCGGTTTGCACACTTTGCAACTCAAAAGTGAGTAGGGACTCTGAAAAGAGCAACCTTACAACCACTGCCATGTGACGTCATTTGGAAGGCAAGTACTGGGCTCAGTGGCAGAGAGCAAACGCAGGACTATTGTCGTCTGGCATTGTCACCACTACAGTCCAGACCAGCAGCCAGGAAACCTCCACCACTTTGGGGACTTCTCCCTCATCCTCCCCTTTTCCTGTCTCAGCTCCTTCTCCTGCACCATCATGCACCTCTTCCCAGCAACCCACCATCTCCCAAACGTTTGAGCGCAGACAAAAGTACAGCGCTACCCACCCTCATGCACAAGCCTTAAACGTGCACATCTCCAAACTCCTGGCCCAGGAGATGTTGCCGTTCTGGCTTGTGAAAACTCAGGCCTTCCGTGACCTGATGGCAAGTGCGGCACCTTGCTATGCCATCCCTAGCTGTCACTACTTCTCCTGCTGTGCCGTCCCCGCCTTGCACCAGCACATATCACGCAACATCAGGCGGGCACTAAGTTCTGCACTTTGCACAAAGGTCCACTTGACCACCGATGCGTGGACAAGTGCATGGGGACAGGGACGCTACATTTCACTGACAGCACACTGGGTGAATGTAGTTGAGGCTGGGACGGGGTCACAAACTGGGGCGGCCTACCTCATCTCCCCGCCCAACACTCCTGGCAGGGTCTCTGAACCACCACCCTCCTCCTCCACCTCCTCCGCCATCACATCGAGCCCAGCTACCTGCTGGAAACGCTGTAACACTGTCGTGGGGAGATGTCAGCAGGCCGTGCTGAAGCTCATAAACTTGGGGGACAGACAGCACACTGCCTCCGAGGTGAGGGATGCCCTCCTTGATGAGACGTCAATATGGCTTTCGCCGCTGCACCTGGGCCCAGGCATGGTCGTGTGTGATAATGACCAGAACCTGGTAGTGGCTCTAGAGCTTGCCAACCTCCGACACGTTCCATGCCTGGCCCATGTTTTCAATTTAGTCAATTTAGAGGTGCAACGGTTTTTAAAAACGTACCCTGTGTGAGCAGCAGAGACCCTTGATGGAGTACCATCTCCAAAACCCAAGGGTTCCTCAGAGTCAGCTCCTGCAGTTTCTGCACCATGAGTGGCCATGGATGGCAGACTTATGCGAGATCTTGCATGTCTTTGAGGAGTCAACCATGAGGGTCAGCTGTGACGACGCAATTGTGAGTGTAACCATCCCGCTCCTGTGTGTGATGCGAGAATCCTTCATCACCATCAGGGATAACGCATTGGACGCTGAGGAGTCGGGGATAGGAGCAGAAACATCCCAGCAGGATAGTCATGGCACACTCCTGTCCGCTTCACAGCGTATAATGACGGAGGAGGAGGATGAAGTGGCAGATCTCATTGTCACACAGGAGGCTAGCGGGGAAGTTCATTGTGTCCCATTGCTGCAGCTCGGATGGGGCGAAATGGAGGAGGAGGAGGAAATGGAGAGTGAGCATTCCGGTGGGGGCAGCCAAGTGACGCCAAGTATCCGACACATCCCAGTATTTATATCACATGGTGGTGACATCATCACAGGTCCTTCATCCTTCTCCTGAGCTCCGCCCCCATGTACTGGTCACATGATAGCGGTGACATCATCACAGGTCCTTCAGCTCTTGCAGCTCCTGCTCGGTGGTCAGTGCTGTTGTCTTGTTCTCTCTGTTATCAGCCATTACCCCCGGCTATAGATATATATATATATACTGTATATACAGCAGTGACTGCTCTCAGGACATGATGGAGGATCAGCGAGCGCTCACATCCCCAGGTTAGTACAGACTAGTGCGGGGTGTATAATAGTGACCAGTATATATAATTTATAAGGGGGGGTGTATAATAGTGACCAGTATATATAATTTATAAGGGGGGGGTGTATAATAGTGACCAGTATATATAATATATAAGGGGGGTGTATAATAGTGACCAGTATATATAATATATAAGGGGGGTGTATAATAGTGACCAGTATATATAATATATAAGGGGGGTGTATAATAGTGACCAGTATATATAATTTATAAGGGGGGTGTATAATAGTGACCAGTATATATAATATATAAGGGGGGTGTATAATAGTGACCAGTATATATAATTTATAAGGGGGGGTATAATAGTGACCAGTATATATAATTTATAAGGGGGGGTGTATAATAGTGACCAGTATATATAATATATAAGGGGGGTGTATAATAGTGACCAGTATATATAATATATAAGGGGGGGGGGGGGTGTATAATAGTGACCAGTATATATAAGGGGGGGTGTATAATAGTGACCAGTATATATAATATATAAGGGGGGGGTGTATAATAGTGACCAGTATATATAATATATAAGGGGGGGTGTATAATAGTGACCAGTATATATAATATATAAGGGGGGTGTATAATAGTGACCAGTATATATAATATATAAGGGGGGGGGGTGTATAATAGTGACCAGTATATATAAGGGGGGTGTATAATAGTGACCAGTATATATAATATATAAGGGGGGGGTGTATAATAGTGACCAGTATATATAATATATAAGGGGGGGGTGTATAATAGTGACCAGTATATATAATATATAAGGGGGGTGTATAATAGTGACCAGTATATATAATATATAAGGGGGGTGTATAATAGTGACCAGTATATATAATATATAAGGGGGGGGTGTATAATAGTGACCAGTATATATAATATATAAGGGGGGGGTGTATAATAGTGACCAGTATATATAATATATAGGGGGGGTGTATAATAGTGACCAGTATATTTAATATATAAGGGGGTGTATAATAGTGACCAGTATATATAATATATAGGGGGGGGTGTATAATAGTGACCAGTATATAATATATAAGGGGGGTGTATAATAGTGACCAGTATATATAATATATAAGGGGGGGGGGTATAATAGTGACCAGTATATATAATATATAAGGGGGGTGTATAATTAGTGACCAGTATATATAATATATAAGGGGGGTGTATAATAGTGACCAGTATATATAATATATAAGGGGGGTGTATAATAGTGACCAGTATATATAATATATAAGGGGGGTGTATAATAGTGACCAGTATATATAATATATAAGGGGGTGTGTATAATAGTGACCAGTATATATAATATATAGGGGGGGGTGTATAATAGTGACCAGTATATATAATATATAAGGGGGTGTATAATAGTGACCAGTATATATAATATATAAGGGGGGTGTATAATAGTGACCAGTATATATAATATATAAGGGGGGTGTATAATAGTGACCAGTATATATAATATATAAGGGGGTGTATAATAGTGACCAGTATATATAATATATAAGGGGGGTGTATAATAGTGACCAGTATATATAATATATAAGGGGGGTGTATAATAGTGACCAGTATATATAATATATAAGGGGGGTGTATAATAGTGACCAGTATATATAATATATAAGGGGGGGTGTATAATAGTGACCAGTATATATAATATATAAGGGGGGATGTATAATAGTGACCAGTGTATATATAATATATAAGGGGGATGTATAATAGTGACCAGTGTATATATAATATATAAGGGGGGGTGTATAATAGTGACCAGTATATATAATATATAAGGGGGGGTGTATAATAGTGACCAGTATATATAATATATAAGGGGGGGTGTATAATAGTGACCAGTATATATAATATATAAGGGGGGGGGGTGTATAATAGTGACCAGTATATATAATATATAAGGGGGGGTGTATAATAGTGACCAGTATATATAATATATAAGGGGGGGTGTATAATAGTGACCAGTATATATAATATATAAGGGGGGGTGTATAATAGTGACCAGTATATATAATATATAAGGGGGGGTGTATAATAGTGACCAGTATATATAATATATAAGGGGGGGTGTATAATAGTGACCAGTATATATAATATATAAGGGCGGGGTGTATAATAGTGACCAGTATATATAATATATAAGGGGGGTGTATAATAGTGACCAGTATATATAATATATAAGGGGGGAGTATAATAGTGACCAGTATATATAATATATAAGGGGGCTGTATAATAGTGACCAGTATATATAATATATAAGGGGGCTGTATAATAGTGACCAGTATATATAATATATAAGGGGGGGGGGGTGTATAATAGTGACCAGTATATATAATATATAAGGGGGGTGTATAATAGTGACCAGTATATATAATATATATAAGGGGGTGTATAATAGTGACCAGTATATATAATATATAAGGGGGGTGTATAATAGTGACCAGTATATATAATATATAAGGGGGGGGGGTATAATAGTGACCAGTATATATAATATATAAGGGGGGTGTATAATAGTGACCAGTATATATAATATATAAGGGGGGGTGTATAATAGTGACCAGTATATATAATATATAAGGGGGGGTGTATAATAGTGACCAGTATATATAATGTATAAGGGGGTGTATAATAGTGACCAGTATATATAATATATAAGGGGGGGTGTATAATAGTGACCAGTATATATAATATATAAGGGGGGTGTATAATAGTGACCAGTATATATAATATATAAGGGGGGGGGTGTATAATAGTGACCAGTATATATAATATATAAGGGGGGGTGTATAATAGTGACCAGTATATATAATATATAAGGGGGGGTGTATAATAGTGACCAGTATATATAATATATAAGGGGGGGTGTATAATAGTGACCAGTATATATAATATATAAGGGGGGGTGTATAATAGTGACCAGTATATATAATATATAAGGGCGGGGTGTATAATAGTGACCAGTATATATAATATATAAGGGGGGGTGTATAATAGTGACCAGTATATATAATATATAAGGGGGGGTGTATAATAGTGACCAGTATATATAATATATAAGGGCGGGGTGTATAATAGTGACCAGTATATATAATATATAAGGGGGGTGTATAATAGTGACCAGTATATATAATATATAAGGGGGGAGTATAATAGTGACCAGTATATATAATATATAAGGGGGCTGTATAATAGTGACCAGTATATATAATATATAAGGGGGCTGTATAATAGTGACCAGTATATATAATATATAAGGGGGGGGGTGTATAATAGTGACCAGTATATATAATATATAAGGGGGGTGTATAATAGTGACCAGTATATATAATATATATAAGGGGGTGTATAATAGTGACCAGTATATATAATATATAAGGGGGGTGTATAATAGTGACCAGTATATATAATATATAAGGGGGGTGTATAATAGTGACCAGTATATATAATATATAAGGGGGGGGGGTATAATAGTGACCAGTATATATAATATATAAGGGGGGTGTATAATAGTGACCAGTATATATAATATATAAGGGGGGTGTATAATAGTGACCAGTATATATAATGTATAAGGGGGTGTATAATAGTGACCAGTATATATAATATATAAGGGGGGTGTATAATAGTGACCAGTATATATAATATATAAGGGGGGTGTATAATAGTGACCAGTATATATAATATATAAGGGGGTGTATAATAGTGACCGGTATATATAATATATAAGGGGGGTGTATAATAGTGACCGGTATATATAATATATAAGGGGGGAGTATGGATGTTTGTTCCTCAATCACACCCAAACGGCTGAATCTACATATTGGCCATGAAGGATACATCGGCTACTTTAAACGTGACCCTAAATCGCCACCGCGACCCTCAGAATTTGGCTCCGGCTCCACTGTTGGCCCTGAGGTCAGCGCAGGTAGTGACACGCAGCTCTGATTGGTGCATGGCGGTGCGGGGGCGGGATAGAGAGACAGCACAGTGGCCCCATAGGTTAGCGTCGAAATGTGGGCGGGGCCAGCGTGCGAGGACACTTGCCTGAACATGGCGGCTGCCTGCATGTTCCCAACGCTGCTCACATGCCGGCCAGCCACATACCGCCTCATGCTGGCATTACATACAGCAGCACGACCAGGCCTCAAGCCCACAGCCGCCCGTACCCGCGTACCGACAGCACAGACAGCGCTCACCCTCATGTCACGGTCACTACACACAGACATCCCCAGCAGATGCAAGTTTTGGGTCTCAAACTCGCGGCGCGCACAAGCCTAGGGATGCCGGATCCGAGTTGAATACATTGCGAGATGATTATATCCACTAGCCGCTACGTTCCGGCTAGTGGACATATAGGCGCGATGTGAGTTCAGCGCACTGTCGGCTTTCCCGATGTGGGCCCAGTGTGAAGAGCTTACGGTCCGGTACCGTAAGCTCTTCTATGGTCAGAAGGGAGTTTCTGACACTCGCGCTGTACTGTGGAGCGGGGAGGAACTCCCCCCTCCCTACCTGATAATGCTCGTCTATGGATGAGTACTTCGAGCAGAGGGAGGGGGCGTTCCTCCCGGCTCTCACAGCACAGCGCGATTGGCTGTGCTGTGAAGAAGGACATCTCTGGCTGACTGTCAGAAACGCCCTTCTGACCATAGAAGAGCTACGGTACCGGCCCGTAAGCTCTTCACACTGGGCCCACATCGGGAAAGCCGACAGTGCGCTGAACTCAGTATATAGAACTGCCTGTGGGCAAAATGGTGAAAGGTCCTCTTTAAACATTGAGGTGGAATGAAGGGGCTCATGACACTGGAGGCAGACGAAGGGAGGGGGGAAAACGGCATGACACTGGGGCAGAAATGGAGGGACATGAATCTGGGGGCAGAGATGGAGGGACATGAATCTGGGGGCAGAGATGGAGGGACATGAATCTGGGGGCAGAGATGGAGGGACATGAATCTGGGGGCAGAGATGGGGGACATGAAACTGGGGGCAGAGATGGAGGGGATATGAATCTGGGGGCAGAGATGGAGGGGACATGAATCTGGGGGGAGAGATGGAGGGGGGACATGAATCTGGGGGCAGAGATGGAGGGACATGAATCTGGGGGCAGAGATGGAGGGGACATGAATCTGGGGGCAGAGATGGAGGGGACATGAATCTGGGGGCAGAGATGGAGGGGACATGAATCTGGGGGGAGAGATGGAGGGGACATGAATCTGGGGGGAGAGATGGAGGGGGACATGAATCTGGGGGCAGAGATGGGGGGACATGAATCTGGGGGCAGAGATGAGGGGACATGAATCTGGGGGCAGAGATGAGGGGACATGAATCTGGGGGCAGAGATGGAGGGGACATGAATCTGGGGGCAGAGATGTGGAGACATGAATCTGAGGGCAGAGATGGAGGGGACATGAATCTGGGGCAGAGATGGAGGGACATGAATCTGGGGCAGAGATGGAGGGACATGAATCTGGGGCAGAGATGGAGGGGGCATGAATCTGGGGCAGAGATGGAGGGGGCATGAATCTGGGGCAAAGATGGAGGGACATGAATCTGGGGGCAAAGATGGAGGGGACATGAATCTGGGGGCAGAGATGGAGGGGACATGAATCTGGGGGCAGAGATGGAGGGGACATGAATCTGGGGGCAGAGATGGAGGGGACATGAATCTGGGGGCAAAGATGGAGGGGACATGAATCTGGGGACAGAGATGGAGGGGACATGAATCTGGGGGCAGAGATGGAGGGACATGAATCTGGGGGCAGAGATGGAGGGGACATGAATCTGGGGGCAGAGATGGAGGGGACATGAATCTTGGGGCAGAGATGGAGGGGACATGAATCTGGGGGCAGAGATGGAGGGGACATGAATCTGGGGGCAGAGATGGAGGGACATGAAACTGGGGGCAGAGATGGGGGGACATGAAACTGGGGGCAGAGATGGAGGGGACATGAATCTGGGGGCAGAGATGGAGGGGACATGAATCTGGGGGCAGAGATGGAGGGACATGAAACTGGGGGCAGAGATGGGGGGACATGAAACTGGGGGCAGAGATGGAGGGGACATGAATCTGGGGGCAGAGATGGAGGGGACATGAATCTGGGGGCAGAGATGGAGGGACATGAAACTGGGGGCAGAGATGGGGGGACATGAAACTGGGGGCAGAGATGGAGGGGACATGAATCTGGGGGCAGAGATGGAGGGGACATGAATCTGGGGGCAGAGATGGAGGGACATGAAACTGGGGGCAGAGATGGGGGGACATGAAACTGGAGGCAGAGATGGAGGGGACATGAATCTGGGGGCAGAGATGGAGGGATATGAATCTGGGGGCAGATGAAGGGTGTATATGTAACTGGGGGAAAGATGGAGGGGGACATATAATTACGGCTGACTGTAGGAGGATTATACAGTGTGGGGGCCCATGAAAAATGAATGGGCGGAGTCAACATAAAAGTGGGTGGAGCTAAATTTGCGGCGGTGCGGCCCGCCGACTGGCTGGGATCTTGCTCTGCGGCCCACATGCTGAGTTGAGTTTGAGACCCCTGGCTTAGATATTTGGACACTGCAGTGAATGTGGCTCGCACTCGTCTGGTGTCTTTATATGTGGGATCTTTCTGTACACAGTAGATCCTATACAGATGTGATCACGTTATTATTTACCACACGTAATCCAGACCAGACAATGTTACTAACACTTCGTGGCTAAGTGTTCAGGGTTCCGTATTTCTGAAAATGCCGATGGTACAAAATCATATAATATCAATTTGTTGATTAATTGTTCTAGTGACCACGTCATATATATCATTGAGTGTTTGATATGTCAATTAAAATATGTGGGGCGCGCTATTAGACCCATTAACCTCTTCAAGACCGAGCCTAAAAGTACCTAGATGACCAGGCCTCATTTTTCAAATCTGTCACTTTAGGTGGTAATAACTTTGAGATAACTTATCATGGTGATTCTGAGATTGTTTTCTCGTGACACATTGCACTTCATGTCAGTGATATATTTTGGTCGATATGTTTTGTTTTTTTATTATGAAAAAATAGGAAATTTGGTGAAAATCTTGAAAAAAATGCAGTTTTCAGACTTTGAAATGCCTTTCACGTAGAATGTCCTGCTACCCAAATGACTTCATAAATTTACTTTACCATATCTCTGCTTTATATTGGCATCAAACTTTAATTGCCCTTTCCTTTTTTTCCGATGCAGTAATTTTCCAAATTTGTAAGAATCTTTCCAACACACATTTTTCAAGGGACCAGTTCAGTTCTGAAGGGGTCTTGAAAGGCCTCTCTAATAGAAACCCCCATAAATCCCCCCCCATTCTAAAAACTTCACTCCTGGAAGAATTCAGAACTGCATTTAGGAAGTTTCTTAACCCTTTCAGCATTTCACGGCAATTAAAACAAAATAGAGGTCAAATTTACAATTTCAATTTTTTTCACTAATATATTCATAGCCCTAGAATTTACACATTCACAATGGGTTAAAGGAGAAAACGCATTCTAAATTCTATTAAGCAATTTCCCCCAAGCATGAAACTATTCCATGTGAGAATGTTAAATGATGTCTGGGCGCACTGTAGGGTCCAGAACAGAAGGAGCGCTATTGGGATTTTGGAGGGCAGATTTTGCTGGAATCTGTTTCAGGCATCATGTCGCATTTGCAGAGCCCCTGAAGTGCCAGAACAGTGGACACCCCCCCCCCCCAAAAAAAAAATTAAAAAAAATGACACCATTTTGAAAACTAGACCCCTCAAGGAATGTATCCAGGGGTATAGTGAGCACTTTGACCCTACGGGTGTTTCACAGATTTTTTTACCATTGAGACATGAAAATTTAAAATTATTTTTTTTCTGATATAATGTCACTTTAGCCCCCAATTTTCCATCTTCAAAAGGGGGTAAAGGAGAAATTGCAAGCCACATATTGCTACACACTTTCTACTGAATGTAACAATACCCCATATGTTCAGGTACACTGATATACGGGCACACGGCAGCGCTCAGAATGGAAAGAGCGCTAATTGGGTTTTGGAGGCCAGATTTTGCTGGAATCATTATCAAGCACCATGTCCCATTTGCAGAGCCCTCAAGGTGCCCAAATAGTAGAAACCTCCAAATTGTGACCCCATTTTAGAAACTAGACCCTGTGAGTTATTCATTGAGGGGTATAATGAACATTTTGACGCCATAGGTTTTGAAAAAATTTGCATCAAACAAAAAATGTTCATATTTTTTACACAAAAGTGTCATTTTAAAGGCAGTTTTTTTCCCCATAATGCATGAAAATGAAGAGAAACACCCCAAAATAGATGGCCCCATTTCTCCTGTGTTCAAAAATGTACACTTTGTGGCCTTAATCCTATGTACGGACGCACGGTAGGGCCCAAAAAGAAGGGAGAACCAACTGGATCAAGACACAATTTTTCCTTCCTAATGTTTCAGGCCCATTGCGCATTCAAACAAGATTTGAGTTACCAAAACAATCGAAAACCCCCCATAAATGACCCCATTTTATAAACTAGACCCCTTGAAGTATTCATTGAGGGGTATACGGAGTATTTTGACCCTATAGCCGTTTCACAGATTTTACTAACCTTGGGATGTGTAGGTTAAAAATTACTAAAATGTCCCTTTATCCCCAAAGTTTTTATTTTCACAAGGGGTTAAAAGAGAAAAAGCCCCCCGCAGTTTGTTACACAATTTCTCCTGAACACGGCAATACCCCATATGTGGCCATAATCTGCTGTATGGGTACATGGTGGGGCTCAGAATGGAATGAGCGCTATTTGGATTTTGGAGGGCAGATGTGGCTGGAATAGTTTTCAGGTGCCATGTCGTATTTGCAGAGCCCCTAAAGTATCAATACAATGGAAACCCCTCAGAAGTGACCCCATTTTGGAAACTACACCCATCAAGGAATGTATCAAGGGGTATTATAATTTTGAGCCCAAAAATTAATGTACAAAATGAAAATTGAAATTTTTAAAAATGTGCCCAATACATTGCACCCACTTTGTGTTGTCAGAGACCTGCACTCCTAAAACTATTAAGGGGCCGTCCTGGGGGTCAGAAAATGATAAATGTGGGTGTAAAGTGCTGCTTGGGCACACAGCAGGGCTCAGAAGGGAAGGAGCACTGCGCTTTATAGCTTTTGGGGTACAGATTTAGAGGGACTTTCTGGGCACCATGTTGTTTTTGCAGAGCCCTGGAGGTGCCAGTAAACTGGAATTCCCCAAGAAGTGACCCCATTTTGTAGGGGCAATTTTAGGGTCTCTGCAAATGTGACATGGTGTCCAAAAACGAAGAATCTAAATCTGCACTCCAAATGCACATATCGCTCCTTCACATCTGCACCCTACTGTGTATCCAAATGGTGGTGTATGCCCACACGTATGATGCTGGTGTACCCTGGATAACGTACTTAATGCCATGTGTGGGTAGAAATGGCTGTTTGGGCACAGAAGGGAAGGAGCATGATTTTGGTTTTTGGAGCACAGTTTGGTTTTAGGACACCATACCACTTTTGCAAAGCCCCTGGATTGCCAATAAAGTGGAATCTGCAGACATGTCACCCCATTTTGGACACTCGCCCACTGCTGGGATTTATCCCGGGCACAACAGCTTTTAGAGCCTTCATCTCTGATACAAGGCGGGCAAAACATATTACGCACTGAAATGACGGATTCCTGGAAACATTGTCATTGTCACCTTTCACAGTCATCTGCGTATTCATTTATAGATAATAAGTTATAGCAACACTTGGGGGTTAAAAATGCTCCCTGTACCCCTGGAGAAATCCATCAGGGGTGTAGTTTCCAAAATAAGGTCTCATATCAGGGGATTCCACTTTACTGGTGTTTCAGATCTGCAAAAGTGTCATGGCATCCAAAACCCAAAAACGCCCGTGCTCCAAAAACCAAACAACCCTTCTTCCCTTCTGTGTCCGGCTGTGCCCTAATATCAGTTTATACCCACATATGACATTACGTACGTTATCCCGGGTACACCAGTGTCATACATGTGTCATACATGTGGCATAAACTGCAGTTTGGGCACAGCAGGGCGCAGAAGGGAAGGAGCGCGATGAGGCTTTTGGAGTACAGAGTCAGATGTTTGGTATCTGGACGCCATGTCATGTTTGTAGAGCCTGTAAGGTACCAGAAAAGTGGATTCCCCAAAGGAGTGACCCCATTGTGAAAACTGCACCCCTCAAAGAATTTATCAGGGGGTGCAGTGAGTATTAGTATCCCAGACGTGACTGCACAGCGGATGGCGAAGAGGGAATATATAAGCGGTGCGGAGGACATTGCAGACACCAAATTCCCTACTATGTCCCCATAGCTCCTATGATTGGGGGAGTCACTCTGGGGGTCACTTCTGGTGTCTGTTCCCTCATAAGCTGTAAATCTGGGGTGTCCCCTGATATTCGCTCGCACAGCTTATATACTCCCTTCCTACCGCAGCCAGTTGTATTCTAATAATTTGGCGATTTTTGGGTGGTTTTGCCTTCACATTACTAGATGTTATATTTTCTTTATGTTTCTGGTGACGCGGCCATTGAATTGAATTGAACATGTTTTATTAACTCTTTTTTTGCTGAATTTAAAAAAAATAAAATCAATTCTGGCATTGCGTTTTACCTTTTAAATTTTTCGCCATGCAGTGTACAGTATAAGTAACATGTGACCTTTATTCTGCGGGTCGGTACGGTTACGGTGTGCAGTGTACAGGATAAGTAACATGTGACCTTTATTCTGCGGGTCGGTATGGTTACGGCGTGCACTGTACAGTATAAGTAACATGTGACCTTTATTCTGCGGGTCGGTACGGTTACGGCGTGCAGTGTACAGTATAAGTAACATGTGACCTTTATTCTGCGGGTCGGTACGGTTACGGTGTGCAGTGTACAGGATAAGTAACATGTGACCTTTATTCTGCGGGTCGGTACGGTTACGGCGTGCAGCGTACAGGATAAGTAACATGTGACCTTTATTCTGCAGGTCAGTACGGTTACGGCGTGCAGTGTACAGTATAAGTAACATGTGACCTTTATTCTGCAGGTCGGTACGGTTACGGCGTGCAGTGTACAGTATAAGTAACATGTGACCTTTATTCTGCAGGTCGGTACGGTTACGGCGTGCAGTGTACAGTATAAGTAACATGTGACCTTTATTCTGCGGGTCGGTACGGTTACGGTGTGCAGTGTACAGGATAAGTAACATGTGACCTTTATTCTGCGGGTCGGTACGGTTACGGCGTGCAGTGTACAGTATAAGTAACATGTGACCTTTATTGTGCGGGTTGGTACGGTTACGGCGTGCAGTGTACAGTATAAGTAACATGTGACCTTTATTCTGCGGGTCGGTACGGTTACGGCGTGCAGCGTACAGGATAAGTAACATGTGACCTTTATTCTGCAGGTCAGTACGGTTACGGCGTGCAGTGTACAGTATAAGTAACATGTGACCTTTATTCTGCAGGTCGGTACGGTTACGGCGTGCAGTGTACAGTATAAGTAACATGTGACCTTTATTCTGCAGGTCGGTACGGTTACGGCGTGCAGTGTACAGTATAAGTAACATGTGACCTTTATTCTGTGGGTCGGTACGGTTACGGCGTGCAGTGTACAGTATAAGTAACATGTGACCTTTATTCTGAGGGTCGGTACGGTTATGGCGTGCAGTGTACAGGATAAGTAACATGTGACCTTTATTCTGCGGGTCGGTACGGTTACGGCGTGCAGTGTACAGTATAAGTAACATGTGACCTTTATTCTGCGGGCCGGTACGGTTACGGCGTGCAGTGTACAGTATAAGTAACATGTTCCCTTTATTCTGCGGGTCGGTACGGTTACGGCGTGCAGTGTACAGTATAAGTAACATGTTCCCTTTATTCTGCAGGTCGGTACGGTTACGGCGTGCAGTGTACAGTATAAGTAACATGTTCCCTTTATTCTGCGGGCCGGTACGGTTACGGCGTGCAGCGTACAGTATAAGTAACATGTGACCTTTATTCTGCGGGTCGGTACGGTTACGGCGTGCAGTGTACAGTATAAGTAACATGTGTCCTTTATTCTGCGGGTCAGTACGGTTACGGCATACAGTGTACAGTATAAGTAACATGTTCCCTTTATTCTGCGGGTCGGTACGGTTACGGCGTGCAGCGTACAGTATAAGTAACATGTTCCCTTTATTCTGCGGGTCGGTACGGTTACGGCGTGCAGTGTACAGTATAAGTAACATGTGACCTTTATTCTCTGGGTCGGTACGGTTACGGCGTGCAGTGTACAGTATAAGTAACATGTTCCCTTTATTCTGCGGGTCGGTACGGTTACGGCGTGCAGTGTACAGGATAAGTAACATGTGTCCTTTATTCTGCGGGTCGGTACGGTTACGGCGTGTAGTGTACAGTATAAGTAACATGTGACCTTTATTCTGTGGGTTGGTACGGTTACGGCGTGCAGTGTACAGTATAAGTAACATGTGACCTTTATTCTCTGGGTCGGTACGGTTACGGCGTGCAGTGTACAGTATAAGTAACATGTGACCTTTATTCTCTGGGTCGGTACGGTTACGGCATACAGTGTACAGTATAAGTAACATGTGACCTTTATTCTGCGGGTCGGTACGGTTACGGAGTGCAGTGTACAGTCTAAGTAACATGTTCCCTTTATTCTGCGGGTCAGTACGGTTACGGCGTGCAGTGTACAGTATAAGTAACATGTGACCTTTATTCTGCGGGTCGGTTCGGTTACGGAGTGCAGTGTACAGTATAAGTAACATGTGACCGTTATTCTGCGGGTCGGTACGGCTACGGCGTGCAGTGTACAGTATAAGTAACGTGTGACCTTTATTCTGAGGGTCGGTACGGTTACGGCGTGCAGTGTACAGTATAAGTAACATGTGACCTTTATTCTGCGGGTCGGTTCGGTTACGGCGTGCAGTGTACAGGATAAGTAACATGTGACCTTTATTCTGCGGGTCGGTACGGTTACGGCGTGCAGCGTACAGTATAAGTAACATGTGTCCTTTATTCTGCGGGTCGGTACGGTTACGGAGTGCAGTGTACAGTCTAAGTAACATGTTCCCTTTATTCTGCGGGTCGGTACGGTTACGGCGTGCAGTGTACAGTATAAGTAACATGTGACCTTTATTCTGCGGGTCGGTACGGTTACGGAGTGCAGTGTACAGTCTAAGTAACATGTTCCCTTTATTCTGCGGGTCAGTACGGTTACGGCGTGCAGCGTACAGTATAAGTAACATGTGACCTTTATTCTGCGGGTCGGTACGGTTACGGCGATACCTCATTTATGTTATTTTTTTATGCGATACTAATTCTGCAGAACAAAAACACATTTGGGGACAAAATCAATGTTTTTTGCATCGCCATATTCTGAGAGGCGTAACATTTTTATTTTTCAGTTGACAGTGTTGGTTGAGGGCTTAGTTTTTGCGGGACAACCTGCGCTTTTTATTGGTACTGTTGTGGGGTGATTATGACTTTTTGATCACTTTTTATAGCATATTTTTTTTAGGTGAGATGGCGAAAAATCACTACTTCCGACGGGTTTTTTCCATTTTTTTTTTCCCGACGTTCACCATGTACATTAAATATTGTTTCCGTTTTATTGTACAGAATGTTACGGACGCAACAATGCTAAATATGCATTGTTTTTTATTAATTTTTAGTTTTTTTTATATAATTCATTTTTTATTGAACAAAAATGAATTTTTGGGGCTTTATAACTTTATAAATTTTTTTTCAAACACGTTATTATTTATTTTTCACTTTTTTTGTCATTTTTTTTTGTATGTGTCCCTCTTAGGACACTTGATTCAGCAATGATTTCATTGCTGAATCAGTATTACAGGCTGGAGACACAGGAGACACAGGAGACACAGGCTGCACGTGTCTCCAGTCCGTAACAGGAAGTCAAGCCATGTAGACGCATTGCTTGGCTTCCTTAGTACCTGGCAGGGTCAACCAGGTAACGAGGGGCTCATGCACTCTGGGGTCACTGGTCAGACCCCAGGGTGCTTGTTTTACATATCGGCACCCCCAATCTCCCCGCGGGGGGTGCCGATAACATCGCAGAACCGCTTCAGTTCCGTGATCATGTTTGATCACGGAACTGAAGGGGTTAAATTCCGATTGGACACCAGCTCCGATCGGAGTACATCGGGCACAGTGTTAGCTATAACATATAGCTAACACCTGGCTTCCAATGCCGGCCGCAGGACCATTTACCTGCGGGCGGCCTCTCATGTAAGGGAAAGTTTGTTACTGCAACAAACTTTCCTTGACATGGCTGCTACATGATCGGGGCCTGACTCTATCAGGTCCTGATCATGTCTCCGTGGACCCCAGCAGCTTTTAGCGCTGGATCCACGGAGCTCCGGACCCTTGGGGAGACCCGATCCTCATTTTAAAAGGGTCAGTTTCTAAACGTCGGCACGGCACAGAGCCCAAGCCGCGCTGACGTTTATATACAGTCGGCTGTCGCGAAGCGGTTAAAGTACGTATCTCAGAACACATTACCAGCACCCAAAGGGACCGTGACAATGTGTCGGGAGTGGCACGTCATTTTACAATGTTACATAAGGGAGACTGTGCCAGTTTAATCTTCTCTGCTATCGAGTCAGTCGCTCGCCCATACAGGGGGGGGGGTGGGGGTGGCAGTGTTCCTTCAGGAGGCTTATTGGATTAAACAATTGGGCACACGCTCCCCAAAAGGACTTAATATCAGAACAGACCTTTCGTACATTTACTGATAACTAATGGAGTACGGTCTATTATGCATAAATAACGATTTTGGATTTTTATCAGGTACCATCTAGACATAACGTACCGTATTTTTCGGACTATAAGACGCACTTTTTTTCCCCCAAATTTGGGGGGAAAAGAAGGGTGCGTCTTATAGTCCGAATGTGGCGCCTGGCACCCGCTGTAATAGAGAGGCGGATGCCGGCAAGGGATAGATTCCGGGGCCTGAGACATCGCTGCGCTCCTCTTCCCTGCATGAAGCCAGCAGCGGGAGGAGTGATGCTATTCCGCTCCTCCATCCCCCCGCCGCTGGCTTCATGCAGGGCAGAGGATCGTAGCGATGTCTCAGGCCCCGGCACCTGTGCTGGCGTCTATCCCTCGCCGACATCCGCCTCTCTAGTACAGCGGATGCCGGGTCAGTATCGGCGGCCCCTTCTCCCCTTCTGGGGACCGGCCCCATACCTGTGAAGTTGCAGGCCGGCTCCTGCGCGGCAATATCGCAGGAGCCGACCTGTTCTGGTGACAGCCGGGAGCCTAACGAAGGCCCCCAGGCCTGTCACGGCTATATTAGTATTGCAGCTGGGTCCATGACCAGCCGTAATACTAATACACAGAATGTCCCATAGACGGCAATACAGTTGTATTGCCGTCTATGGGACTTGCAATCAAGTGACCGCAGGTTCAAGCCCCCGGGGGGGAATAAAATAGTAAAAAAAAAAAAAAAAGCTTTAAAAATATGAAATAAATAAAAGTTCTAAATCACCTCCTGTCCCTAGAATATATATATAAAAGTAGAAAATCATATGTCATAAACCACCAGGTTTTTTTTCAATACAAGGTGATCTAAGCAATAGATATTTCCCAAAATGGTATAACTAAAAAGTACTTCTGGCCCGGCAAAAAAAACACTCTATGCGTCCCCGTACGGCTGCAGGGTCACCTGTCAATGTGGCCTTGCAGCTGTTGCAAAACTACAACTCCCATATATTAAATATTTTACCATTTTTTGCTTCCAATTTTTTTTTCCCTATTTTCCTCCTCTAAAACCTCGTCTTATAGTCCAGTGCGTCTTATAGTCCGAAAAATACGGTAACTCTGGTACGGCAGCACTATAGCACAATATATAATCCCTAATATATGTAACAACTTGGTTTCTGTATTTCATACGAGGATGTGAGTGAATCCCCAGAAGATAAACAAGTGACTTTAACAAGTAAGATCTTTTACACCATCTACAATATTTGGACACTGCAGTGAATGTGGCTCGCACTCGTCTGGTGTCTTTATATCTGGGATCTTTCTGAGATTAGTAGATCCTATACACATCCGATCACGTTATTATATATCACACGTGATCCAGACCAGACAATGTTACTAATATTAACAATTACCTTTTACATATAAACCGAGCTTGTTTATATATTTTACTACATGGATCCGATCCTGTGATCATCTATTGTCACATGACTGGAGGGGGAGTGGTTTACTGCAGGCTCTGTGGTATACAGACAATATAGGGAACTAAGATATATACGTCTGGCTGTATATACTGTATACTAATAGGACCCGATCATGTGATCATTCACCTCCACATGACTGGAGGGCGAGCGGGCCATTACAGGCTCCATAGTATTCGGACAATGTCAGGACGGAAGTTTCATGTGTACTGTCCTCTATTATATCCCTCACTACACTCAGCACATCGGCATACGGGGTAATGATTGTGTGAGTTACAAGTTTCACCTGCTTCAGGTTGGATATACTTACCATAGTTTATTAATGTATAAGTGCTATGCGTTATTTGTGTATATTCAGTTGCAGATTATTGAGGTAGTGATTGGGGGTCTCCGGGGTTTTTTTTACATCCGGTGCCCTGCCGCAGCAAAATATCCATTAACTGTGTACATTATGTGAGCACATGTATCTGCATAGTACAGACATATAGCAGGTAGATCTTGCATTGCTATTGGTGTTTTCTTATTAACACTGGACTCTATTCACACATGATGCGATTTTCAGTTACAGGATCCACAACGGTGTAACATAATGATTATTGTGCATGTTGATGTTTTCTATGTATAATGTTTGCAATATTGAACATGTATCTATTATCTGTTACTATTTGTTGTTACATTGTATGTTATTAGATTTTCTTAGCTAAACACCTGATCAACATGTTACCGAGTGTCAGTGGGAGGGGTTAGTACAGGTATTGTGTATAAGCAGCTCAGTTAGTTTTGAAGGTTGAGCCGAGAAGAAGGGCCATATAGCGCCCGAAACGCGCAGCCTTGTACCCGACTAACCTGTACAGTTACATCTGTAACATTTTTAATATGGAGGAATAAAGAGTTAATTTTTAACCTCGTGGATCCTTGTTCTAAATTGGCACCTTGGATTCAGCTGGTGTCTCTTATTGTTGTCTACCCCATAAGTAACCCTACAAATGTCTAATGTATATACAGATCTCCAGCAGCTCATGGATTCCGTCACTGTGTGTTTGTGTCTCCACAGATGGATCCAGTAGGAGAAATCCCCCCGAGAGATGTCCCCTGAGTCCTCTGTATTCCCAGGACTGCCCGGAGGAGAATGTTCCAGACAGTCAGCAGGTAGATGGCGCTGCTGAGTCCTGGGGTACATCTATATAGGGGGTGGAGCTCGCCGCTCCTGTACTCATACATGTACCAGACAGTCAGCAGGTAGGGGGCGCTGCTGAGTCCTGGGGTACATCTATATAGGGGGTGGAGTTCGCCCCTCCTGCACTCATACATGTACCAGACAGTCAGCAGGTAGGGGGCGCTGCTGAGTCCTGGGGTACATCTATATAGGGGGTGGAGCTCGCCGCTCCTGTACTCATACATGTACCAGACAGACAGCAGGTAGATGGCGCTGCTGAGTCCTGGGGTACATCTATATAGGGGGTGGAGCTCCTGCACTCATACATGTACCAGACAGTCAGCAGGTAGATGGCGCTGCTGAGTCCTGGGGTACATCTATATAGGGGGTGGAGCTCCTGCACTCATACATGTACCAGACAGTCAGCAGGTAGATGGCGCTGCTGAGTCCTGGGGCACATCTATATAGGGGGTGGAGCTCCTGCACTCATACATGTACCAGACAGTCAGCAGGTAGATGGCGCTGCTGAGTCCTGGGGTACATCTATATAGGGGGTGGAGCTCGCCGCTCCTGTACTCATACATGTACCAGACAGACAGCAGGTAGATGGCGCTGCTGAGTCCTGGGGCACATCTATATAGGGGGTGGAGCTCCTGTACTCATACATGTCCCAGACAGTCAGCAGGTAGATGGCGGTGCTGAGTCCTGGGGCACATCTATATAGGGGGTGGAGCTCCTGTACTCATACATGTACCAGACAGTCAGCAGGTAGATGGCGCTGCTGAGCCCTGGGGCACATCTATATAGGGGGTGGAGCTCCTGTACTCATACATGTACCAGACAGTCAGCAGGTAGATGGCGCTGCTGAGTCCTGGGGCACATCTATATAGGGGGTGGAGCTCCTGCACTCATACATGTACCAGACAGTCAGCAGGTAGATGGCGCTGCTGAGTCCTGGGGCACATCTATATAGGGGGTGGAGCTCGCCGCTCCTGTACTCATACATGTACCAGACAGTCAGCAGGTAGATGGCGCTGCTGAGTCCTGGGGTACATCTATATAGGGGGTGGAGCTCACCGCTCCTGCACTCATACATGTCCCAGACAGTCAGCAGGTAGATGGCGGTGCTGAGTCCTGGGGCACATCTATATAGGGGGTGGAGCTCCTGTACTCATACATGTCCCAGACAGTCAGCAGGTAGATGGCGCTGCTGAGTCCTGGGGCACATCTATATAGGGGGTGGAGCTCGCCGCTCCTGTACTCATACATGTACCAGACAGTCAGCAGGTAGATGGCGCTGCTGAGTCCTGGGGCACATCTATATAGGGGGTGGAGCTCGCCGCTCCTGTACTCATACATGTACCAGACAGTCAGCAGGTAGATGGCGCTGCTGAGTCCTGGGGCACATCTATATAGGGGGTGGAGCTCATCGCTCCTGCACTCATACATGTACCAGACAGTCAGCAGGTAGATGGCGCTGCTGAGTCCTGGGGTACATCTATATAGGGGGTGGAGCTCCTGCACTCATACATGTACCAGACAGTCAGCAGGTAGATGGCGCTGCTGAGTCCTGGGGCACATCTATATAGGGGGTGGAGCTCACCGCTCCTGCACTCATACATGTACCAGACAGTCAGCAGGTAGATGGCGCTGCTGAGTCCTGGGGCACATCTATGTAGGGGGTGGAGCTCGCCGCTCCTGCACTCATACATGTACCAGACAGTCAGCAGGTAGATGGCGCTGCTGAGTCCTGGGGTACATCTATATAGGGGGTGGAGCTCGCCGCTCCTGCACTCATACATGTACCAGACAGTCAGCAGGTAGATGGCGCTGCTGAGTCCTGGGGTACATCTATATAGGGGGTGGAGCTCGCCGCTCCTGCACTCATACATGTACCAGACAGTCAGCAGGTAGATGGCGCTGCTGAGTCCTGGGGTACATCTATATAGGGGGTGGAGCTCGCCGCTCCTGCACTCATACATGTACCAGACAGTCAGCAGGTAGATGGCGCTGCTGAGTCCTTGGGTACATCTATATAGGGGGTGGAGCTCCTGTACTCATACATGTACCAGACAGTCAGCAGGTAGATGGCGCTGCTGAGTCCTGGGGTACATCTATATAGGGGGTGGAGCTCGCCGCTCCTGCACTCATACATGTACCAGACAGTCAGCAGGTAGATGGCGCTGCTGAGTCCTGGGGTACATCTATATAGGGGGTGGAGCTCCTGTACTCATACATGTACCAGACAGTCAGCAGGTAGATGGCGCTGCTGAGTCCTGGGGTACATCTATATAGGGGGTGGAGCTCCTGTACTCATACATGTACCAGACAGTCAGCAGGTAGATGGCGCTGCTGAGTCCTGGGGTACATCTATATAGGGGGTGGAGCTCCTGTACTCATACATGTACCAGACAGTCAGCAGGTAGATGGCGCTGCTGAGTCCTGGAGTACATCTATATAGGGGGTGGAGCTCACCGCTCCTGCACTCATACATGTACCAGACAGTCAGCAGGTAGATGGCGCTGCTGAGTCCTGGGGTACATCTATATAGGGGGTGGAGCTCGCCGCTCCTGTACTCATACATGTCCCAGACAGTCAGCAGGTAGATGGCGCTGCTGAGTCCTGGGGCACATTTATATAGGGGGTGGAGCTCCTGTACTCATACATGTCCCAGACAGTCAGTAGGTAGATGGCGTTGCTGAGTCCTGGGGCACATTTATATAGGGGGTGGAGCTCCTGCACTCATACATGTCTCAGACAGTCAGCAGGTAGATGGCGCTGCTGAGTCCTGGGGTACCTCTATATAGGGGGTGGAGCTCCTGCACTCATACATGTACCAGACAGTCAGCAGGTAGATGGCGCTGCTGAGTCCTGGGGTACATCTATATAGGGGTGGAGCTCGCCGCTCCTGTACTCATACATGTACCAGACAGTCAGCAGGTAGATGGCACTGCTGAGTCCTGGGGTACATCTATATAGGGGGTGGAGCTCCTGCACTCATACATGTCCCAGACAGTCAGCAGGTAGATGGCGCTGCTGAGTCCTGGGGTACCTGTATATAGGGGGTGGAGCTCCTGCACTCATACATGTACCAGACAGTCAGCAGGTAGATGGCGCTGCTGAGTCCTGGGGTACATCTATATAAGGGGTGGAGCTCACCGCTCCTGCACTCATACATGTACCAGACACTCAGCAGGTAGATGGCGCTATAGGCCTCCCCTCACTGCATTGTCGTATAGTAATGGATAAGGATATAACTATAATGTAGTCGTGTCTCGCGCAGGCTGTAGAACAGGCTCTCACTTGCAGAATACTGTCACTTATACTTACATGATTCAGCGATACATCGGTATCAGTAGTAGTAGAAATCTCTCATGAGACATTCCCCTTCTCAGCATGTTATAGCTATATACTTCATACAGACACGTGTGCTTTAAGCAGTTCGCTATGGGCAGACTCTTCTGAGAATAATCCTGGGGTAAAGTAGTAAACTTTGTTCTCTAGCTGAAGAGCCTGGAATGACCCCGGTAGGAAGGCCCATGGTTTGGGGATACTGGATAGTACCCAGCTCTTCCTGGTACCCCTGGTGGCGGTGGGTAGTGGCATAATAATGAGGAGATAGAGTAGTGACTAATACTAAACCCCTCAATCAGACAACAGACATTACTAACCAGTAGTTATATCATAAATACAAACCGCACTGAAACATCTATTACTGAGATAAAACACCCCACAAAAACAAACAAGAATAAAACAAACCCCCCTACACAGATATTGTCACTTCTCCTTTGTCCAGAACCTTCTCCTCTCACACAGTAAATCATTTGTTGCAGGCTTATATCAGGTGGTAGAGGTTACTAGAGGTCATTGACCGGTGAACTATAGTAACCCTTAGTGGCGCATCTCAGGGACTGTGTGTTGGAATGCAGGGACTCCTTTGGCGACTGAAGGGGTTCATGCACTTGTAATAAAGGGTCTCTCCGGAGTAGTGACCTACCTGTCCCATGGGGGCCGAACCAGTCACAGGAACACCTACTGAAGGCAAACATGGCGGATGTTTCATCTCCTTACAGTCTCACCAAAACCTGACCATAAAGTGACAGAACCCAAGTGAATGTTGTTTCTTCCCTGTCTAGGGTGAAGATCTGATGGATATTAAGGCTGAGGTTAAAGAAGAAGCAGAAGAGGAGACGGATTACTGGACTGATCAGCAGTGTAAGGAGCGGAGACTTTCTCCTCTAGATACTACTACTCCACAGGACTGCCCGGAGGAGAATGTCCCGGACAATCAGCAGGTAATTGGCGCTAAAGTCTCATCAACATCCGACTGTAAAGTTACTGAACAATAGGCCATAATTATCAGATCAATGGTGTTTGACACCCGGCACCTCCACCAGTCAGATGTTCTCAGCAGCCAATAGACAGTGAACGAAGCAGTAAGCAGACAGCGCCGTCCTATGTATAGTGGCGGAATACAGTTACTACGGCTTAGCTTCTATACAAGGCTCTGGACACTGATCTGCAGGTTCCTGGTCTGACCAACTTATTTTTCATTGTTTAGGGTGAAGATCTGATGGACATTAAGGCTGAGGTTAAAGAAGAAGCAGAAGAGGAGACGGATTCCTGGACTGATCAGCAGTGTAAGGAGCGGAGACTTTATCATCTAGATACTACTACTCCACAGGACTGCCCGGAGGAGAATGTCCCGGACAGTCAGCAGGTAGATGGCACTGAAGTCTTCACTTCTCTGTCTTGAGGAAAGAGTGTCCTAGTATCAGCCTGTTGCCGTTCTAGTTCCCAACCATTAGTTGTATACAGGACAGTACCCAGATCTTCCTAGTTCCCCTGGTGGTGGTTGTCACTGATATAATACTATGGAGTTAGACTATTTAGCAGCTAATACTAAGCCCATCAATCACACAGCAGGCATTAGGCAGTTATGATACTCCCCTCGCCTGAGTCAGTGACAGCTCATTTTCTGAATTACATCAGAGTGCCCTTGGGAGTCGCAGCCTTAGTGCATCTATGTAGGGGGTGGAGCTCGCCGCTCCTGCACTCATACATGTACCAGACAGTCAGCAGGTAGATGGCGCTGCTGAGTCCTGGGGTACATCTATATAGGGGGTGGAGCTCGCCGCTCCTGCACTCATACATGTACCAGACAGTCAGCAGGTAGATGGCGCTGCTGAGTCCTGGGGTACATCTATATAGGGGGTGGAGCTCGCCGCTCCTGCACTCATACATGTACCAGACAGTCAGCAGGTAGATGGCGCTGCTGAGTCCTGGGGTACATCTATATAGGGGGTGGAGCTCGCCGCTCCTGCACTCATACATGTACCAGACAGTCAGCAGGTAGATGGCGCTGCTGAGTCCTTGGGTACATCTATATAGGGGGTGGAGCTCCTGTACTCATACATGTACCAGACAGTCAGCAGGTAGATGGCGCTGCTGAGTCCTGGGGTACATCTATATAGGGGGTGGAGCTCGCCGCTCCTGCACTCATACATGTACCAGACAGTCAGCAGGTAGATGGCGCTGCTGAGTCCTGGGGTACATCTATATAGGGGGTGGAGCTCCTGTACTCATACATGTACCAGACAGTCAGCAGGTAGATGGCGCTGCTGAGTCCTGGGGTACATCTATATAGGGGGTGGAGCTCCTGTACTCATACATGTACCAGACAGTCAGCAGGTAGATGGCGCTGCTGAGTCCTGGGGTACATCTATATAGGGGGTGGAGCTCCTGTACTCATACATGTACCAGACAGTCAGCAGGTAGATGGCGCTGCTGAGTCCTGGAGTACATCTATATAGGGGGTGGAGCTCACCGCTCCTGCACTCATACATGTACCAGACAGTCAGCAGGTAGATGGCGCTGCTGAGTCCTGGGGTACATCTATATAGGGGGTGGAGCTCGCCGCTCCTGTACTCATACATGTCCCAGACAGTCAGCAGGTAGATGGCGCTGCTGAGTCCTGGGGCACATTTATATAGGGGGTGGAGCTCCTGTACTCATACATGTCCCAGACAGTCAGTAGGTAGATGGCGTTGCTGAGTCCTGGGGCACATTTATATAGGGGGTGGAGCTCCTGCACTCATACATGTCTCAGACAGTCAGCAGGTAGATGGCGCTGCTGAGTCCTGGGGTACCTCTATATAGGGGGTGGAGCTCCTGCACTCATACATGTACCAGACAGTCAGCAGGTAGATGGCGCTGCTGAGTCCTGGGGTACATCTATATAGGGGTGGAGCTCGCCGCTCCTGTACTCATACATGTACCAGACAGTCAGCAGGTAGATGGCACTGCTGAGTCCTGGGGTACATCTATATAGGGGGTGGAGCTCCTGCACTCATACATGTCCCAGACAGTCAGCAGGTAGATGGCGCTGCTGAGTCCTGGGGTACCTGTATATAGGGGGTGGAGCTCCTGCACTCATACATGTACCAGACAGTCAGCAGGTAGATGGCGCTGCTGAGTCCTGGGGTACATCTATATAAGGGGTGGAGCTCACCGCTCCTGCACTCATACATGTACCAGACACTCAGCAGGTAGATGGCGCTATAGGCCTCCCCTCACTGCATTGTCGTATAGTAATGGATAAGGATATAACTATAATGTAGTCGTGTCTCGCGCAGGCTGTAGAACAGGCTCTCACTTGCAGAATACTGTCACTTATACTTACATGATTCAGCGATACATCGGTATCAGTAGTAGTAGAAATCTCTCATGAGACATTCCCCTTCTCAGCATGTTATAGCTATATACTTCATACAGACACGTGTGCTTTAAGCAGTTCGCTATGGGCAGACTCTTCTGAGAATAATCCTGGGGTAAAGTAGTAAACTTTGTTCTCTAGCTGAAGAGCCTGGAATGACCCCGGTAGGAAGGCCCATGGTTTGGGGATACTGGATAGTACCCAGCTCTTCCTGGTACCCCTGGTGGCGGTGGGTAGTGGCATAATAATGAGGAGATAGAGTAGTGACTAATACTAAACCCCTCAATCAGACAACAGACATTACTAACCAGTAGTTATATCATAAATACAAACCGCACTGAAACATCTATTACTGAGATAAAACACCCCACAAAAACAAACAAGAATAAAACAAACCCCCCTACACAGATATTGTCACTTCTCCTTTGTCCAGAACCTTCTCCTCTCACACAGTAAATCATTTGTTGCAGGCTTATATCAGGTGGTAGAGGTTACTAGAGGTCATTGACCGGTGAACTATAGTAACCCTTAGTGGCGCATCTCAGGGACTGTGTGTTGGAATGCAGGGACTCCTTTGGCGACTGAAGGGGTTCATGCACTTGTAATAAAGGGTCTCTCCGGAGTAGTGACCTACCTGTCCCATGGGGGCCGAACCAGTCACAGGAACACCTACTGAAGGCAAACATGGCGGATGTTTCATCTCCTTACAGTCTCACCAAAACCTGACCATAAAGTGACAGAACCCAAGTGAATGTTGTTTCTTCCCTGTCTAGGGTGAAGATCTGATGGATATTAAGGCTGAGGTTAAAGAAGAAGCAGAAGAGGAGACGGATTACTGGACTGATCAGCAGTGTAAGGAGCGGAGACTTTCTCCTCTAGATACTACTACTCCACAGGACTGCCCGGAGGAGAATGTCCCGGACAATCAGCAGGTAATTGGCGCTAAAGTCTCATCAACATCCGACTGTAAAGTTACTGAACAATAGGCCATAATTATCAGATCAATGGTGTTTGACACCCGGCACCTCCACCAGTCAGATGTTCTCAGCAGCCAATAGACAGTGAACGAAGCAGTAAGCAGACAGCGCCGTCCTATGTATAGTGGCGGAATACAGTTACTACGGCTTAGCTTCTATACAAGGCTCTGGACACTGATCTGCAGGTTCCTGGTCTGACCAACTTATTTTTCATTGTTTAGGGTGAAGATCTGATGGACATTAAGGCTGAGGTTAAAGAAGAAGCAGAAGAGGAGACGGATTCCTGGACTGATCAGCAGTGTAAGGAGCGGAGACTTTATCATCTAGATACTACTACTCCACAGGACTGCCCGGAGGAGAATGTCCCGGACAGTCAGCAGGTAGATGGCACTGAAGTCTTCACTTCTCTGTCTTGAGGAAAGAGTGTCCTAGTATCAGCCTGTTGCCGTTCTAGTTCCCAACCATTAGTTGTATACAGGACAGTACCCAGATCTTCCTAGTTCCCCTGGTGGTGGTTGTCACTGATATAATACTATGGAGTTAGACTATTTAGCAGCTAATACTAAGCCCATCAATCACACAGCAGGCATTAGGCAGTTATGATACTCCCCTCGCCTGAGTCAGTGACAGCTCATTTTCTGAATTACATCAGAGTGCCCTTGGGAGTCGCAGCCTAGTAAGTATGAGCACCAGTAACCCTTCCTAATGCAGGGACTCCTTCATGTCAGGACCCACAGCCATATCCCCTTTATTAGTGCAATGATCACTTCCATCACTGTGGAGGGGCCACTGATTGCTGAAGGCTGGAATGATGAATACATGTTCCCTGGGCATAGTGTGGGAGCAAGAGGGACATTATATTTTAGAGGGTGCGGAGGGTCAGATGAAGGCCACGTGTAACCCTTCCTAGAACAGGAACATATGGAGGGATGTGCACATAATACCGCCAGATCCAGACAGCAGGTAGAAGCCGCTAAATTTTCATCAAAACCTGACCGAACTGAAGTGACTTTTACATTATTTCTTCTCTGTTTAGGGTGAAGATCTGATGGATATTAAGGCTGAGGTTAAAGAAGAAGCAGAAGAGGAGACGGATTACTGGACTGATCAGCAGTGTAAGGAGCGGAGACTTTCTCCTCTAGATACTACTACTCCACAGGACTGCCCGGAGGAGAATGTCCCGGACAATCAGCAGGTAGATGGCACTAAAGTCTCATCAACATCCGACTGCAAAGTTACTGAACAATAGGCCATAATTATCAGATCGGTGGTATTAGACTCCCGGCACCCCCACCAGTCAGATGTTCTCAGCAGCCAATAGACAGTGAATGGAGCAGACAGCGCCATCCTATGTATAGTGGCGGAATACAGTTACTGCAGCTTCGCTCCTATACAAGGCTCTGGACACTGATCTGCAGGATCCTGGTCTGACCAACTTATTTTTCATTGTTTAGGGTGAAGATCTGATGGATATTAAGGCTGAGGTTAAAGAAGAAGCAGAAGAGGAGACGGATTACTGGACTGATCAGCAGTGCAAGGAGCGGAGACTTTATCATCTAGATACTACTACTCCACAGGACTGCCCAGAGGAGAGTGTCCCAGACAGTCAGCAGGTAGATGGCACTGAAGTCTTCCCTTCACTTCTCTGTCTTGAGGAAAGATAAGTGTCCTTAACAGTGTCCTAGTATCAGCCTGTTGCCGTTCTAGTTCCCAACCATTAGTTGTATACAGGACAGTACCCAGATCTTCCTAGTTCCCCTGGTGGTGGTTGTCACTGATATAATACTATGGAGTTAGACTATTTAGTAACTAATACTAATCCCACCAATCACACAGCAGGAATTAGGCAGTTATGATACTCCCCTCGCCTGAGTCCAAATCTTCCGCCTCTCGCGCAGTAAATGAGTCAGTGACAGCTCATTTGCTGAATTACATCAGAGTGCCCTTGGGAGTCGCAGCCTAGTAAGTATGACCACCAGTAACCCTTCCTAATGCAGGGACTCCTTCATGTCCGGACCCACAGCCATAACCCCTTTCTTAGTGCAATGATCACTTCCATCACTGTGGAGGCGGCACTGATTGCTGAAGGCTAGAATGATGAATACATGTTCCCTGGGCATAGTGTGGGTGCAAGAGGGAAATTATATTTTAGAGGGCGCGGAGGGTCATTACACAGAGTGTATAAGGGCTACTTGTGGTCATCAGGTGAAGGTCACGTGTAACCCTTCCTAGAACAGGAACATATGGAGGGATGTGCACATAATACCGCCAGATCCAGACAGCAGGTAGAAGCCGCTAAATTCTCATCAAAACCTGACCGAACTGAAGTGACTTTTACATTATTTCTTCCCTGTTCAGGCTGAAGATCTGGTGGATATTAAGGCTGAGGTTAAAGAAGAAGCAGAAGAGGAGACGGATTCCTGGACTGATCAGCAGTGTAAGGAGCAGAGACTTTCTCCTCTAGATACTACTACTCCACAGGACTGCCCGGAGGAGAATGTCCCGGACAATCAGCAGGTAGATGGCACTAAAGTCTCATCAACATCCGACTGTAAAGTTACTGAACAATAGGCCATAATTATCAGATCGGTGGTGTTTGACACCCGGCACCCCCACCAGTCAGATGTTCTCAGCAGCCAATAGACAGTGAATGGAGCAGACAGCACCGTCCTATGTATAGTGGCGGAATACAGTTACTGCAGCTTAGCTCCTATACAAGGCTCTGGACACTGATCTGCAGGATCCTGGTCTGACCAACTTATTTTTCATTGTTTAGGGTGAAGATCTGATGGATATTAAGGCTGAGGTTAAAGAAGAAGCAGAAGAGGAGACGGATTACTGGACTGATCAGCAGTGTAAGGAGCGGAGACTTTTTCCTCTAGATACTACTACTCCCATCATCTCCTCATCACATGGCAATCTATCCCATCACTGTGTGTTTCCTACAGATGGAGCCATTGCCAGAAATCAGGGAGAAGATGTGACTGATATTAAAGCGGAGGCTGAAGAAGAGAGGATGAGGGGCCATCACCTGTGTAAGAGGGAAGTGGAGGAGGAGATTCCAGGAGGTGTTACCACAGGTACGGAGTCATGAATGGAGAAGGAGAAGTCCCAGGTTTCTTCAGGTCGGTTCCCCCTTAGAGCTCCAGTCCAGTAACTCTCCTCGTTCCTCATACCTGATAAGCAGGGGAGCAGCCCCGAGGGGTGAGGAGCTCATCTAATGTTTGGCGTCTTACAGGGCGTCCACCTGTTACTGGTAATAATGCTGCTGCTTATTCTGGACTTTCTCTCTGAGAAGCAGAGGATATTCTATGTCCAACCGGAATGATCTCCGTGCGTCTGTCACTGAGGATACAGCAGAAGCTGTACTGTACTCTACTCCGCATGACTGAGTGAAAGGACTTGCACCGACCTACAGCGTCTGAGCAGCCAGGGAGGCCAAGGAAACTTTTTTTTTTTTTTAACAATTCTTTACAAATTTCCTCCAAAATGCAGATTCCATTCACATAATCTACTACTTATTGCCGTTTGTATTGATGCACAACCCCTTTATCTGGGATCTGGTGTTTCTCCCCAGAGGCAGCGGACGTCCAGGCATCAATACAACAGTGTTCAGACAGGTCTCCTGACCAAGTGACAGTGATGTATACGTGATTTGGTCTGACTCACACCCTATGACAGTGTTGTTATCTTATTTATTGCCTAGTCAATATTGAAAGTGGGGTAATGTTCTGGTATCGGACGGCCACAAGTCCAGACAAGGTGGTGCTTTCCAGTCTCTGCTTATGTAATAGATGGGACGACTGAGCGTAGAGCAGAGTCCTAGACACACAATATATACAATATACACAAAGCTTTATACGTGTGGATCACACCGGCAGGTTTTGGTGCTGCTTGTCCCAGAACACCGTTAATAGCTAAAGCCACTTACTAAAATATGCATATATCCCCAAATATTCCAGAAATGACATTAAAGTGGCGCCACCTGCTGTTATTAATGACGTTTTTCTGTGTCCACCTCAGTATATGTGCTCAGGTGCACGCACATGCTCAGTATGTACAGGGATTCCTGTTGTGGTGACTCTGGAGATACTGAGTAAGTGATGAGTGATGGCGACTCTGCGTTACTCTGCATCTTCTCCGATAAAATTGAAGATTCGGCAGCCACACCAGGAGCCCCACTACATAACCAAAGGAGGGACGACTGAGCATGTGCGTCCACCTTGGCACATCTACTGAGGTCGTCACAGAAAGGTTTCTCACAATATTTCACTGGGGGACACAGTAACCATGGGGTATAGACCTGGTCATTAGGAGGCGGACACTAGGAAACATAGAAGTGGTTGGCTCCGCCTACGCAGGCTATATCCTCTCATTGGTAAAATGCTCAGACAGTTTTTTTCCCTAATGTCGTAGAAGGCAGTCACGACCTTATGTCAGGTCTTTCTGTCTTATATTGTTTTTATTTTTATTTTCCTTTTCAGGGGCAGGGGGTTGTCAGTGTATATGCTACACTAGTCATATCAAGCGCTCTGTTTCTGAGCTCCCCGCAGTCACCCAGTCCCCTGTTGCTGCATCAGGGGCTGTGCGCGCGGCTGGGGAAATAGGCCGCATTAGACCCCGCCTCATCCCTGAACTTTCCTAAGTCCTAGGGCCGCCCTGCGTCTCCATTGGATGGGGGGGGTGTTCCAGGGCGGGTCCTTCCCACGTTCTTGGCGGGAATCTGCAGGGGAAGGCCTTATCTAAAGGCACTTCTGGTTCTGAGGCCTGTGCTTCTCTGCAGCCTCAGTAGGATCCTCTGGCAGCTTGTCCGCAGCGGTGGGTGACTGTCTCCTTCCAATAGTCCAGAAGGCCTCTTTGGGGTTGTTTTCAGTGCCATGTCTTCTCGTGAGTAGACTTCCCGGGTCCCTGCACCCTCTGTTGTTATTACGTTTTATGCGTGCTACAGCTATAAGTAAAAGTTTCCTTGCGGGCAGTCTGTGTCTATCTGTTCACTCTGCAGTTCCGCTCGACCCCCCCCCCCCCCCCCCCAAGGAGCCTCCCAGCCCTTCTCCCTCCCCAGATTGGGCGGTTTCTCTGTCCCAGGCTGTGGGTCACTTGGCCAGGCTTAATCAGTCTATGGCGTTATCCTTGAAGCATTTGCCCGCCCAGATTGCGGCGCAGTCTGCTGCTGTGGTTGAAGCTATTAAGGGACTCCCCAATCCCAGTGCTAGCGGCCGTCCTCGTAAGCGGACTAGGAAGTTGTCCTATGGGTCACCATCTTCCTCTCCCTCCCCTGGGTTTTCGCCAGGCAGAGGGTCTAGGCACGGCTCCTCCAAGAAATCTAAGGATCTAAGTCTTCTCCTGTGGATTCTGTTTCATCTGGAGACGCCTCTGACTCCGATACAGAGTTTCAGTCAGGCACATCAGTAGCAGCTGCTACACAGGAGCTTGTACGTGCTGTACGTGATACACTGCAATTGACAGAGGGCTCTGAGTCTGGGGCTAAGGAGGATGTGTTTTTTCGCCATAGTCGCCGGTTGCCCTTGGTGTTTCCTAACCATGGGGCGTTTGATCATATATTGCAGGAACAGTGGCGTCATCCGGACCGGCCCTTGTCTTCTACCAGGAGGTCAGATGTCCTTTTTCCATTCCCAGACCAGTGTGTGTCTAGGTATACTGAGCCTCCTGCAGTTGATCCGGCTATTGCCAGGCTGTGTAAGGCTACCATCTTGCCTCTAGCTAATGCTGCCTCTCTAAGTGATCCCGCTGATAAGAAGCTGGACTCCTTGGCTAAATCTGCCTTGCGGCCCGCTTTTGCTGCGTCCTGGGTTAGTAAGGCTTGTATTGCTTGGGGTAAACAGTTGAGAGCTGGTTTGGCTGATGAATCAGCTCTGCACCTCAGAGGCGTTCTAGGCGGCAGCCTGCCTCGTCTTCTAGCCGTTCTCAGCGGTTTAGTTTTTTTCAAGGCTCCTTGTCCTGCTTCAGTGAACAATCTCCTAGGGAGTCGCGCTTGAAGAAGCCCTCCTTTAAGCCCAGACCTGCCTGGCATTTCCGATCTAAGCCTGTGAGATTCGGAGTTACCAAGCCCCCCTCTGCATGAAGGGCTGCCCCCATCCAGGAATTCTTGGGTGGGGGGACGTCTGCATGCCTTCCAGGACATGTGGCTCGCCTGGGTTCGGGAGGTGGTGTCGTACATCTACTCCATAGAGTACGCCGCCCTCCCAGAAGAAAAGTTTATTCGTTCCTCTTTACCTTCTTCCCCCGCCTGGGCGGCTGCTTTTCTAAAGGCAATCGCCAGGCTTCAGGAGCAAGGGGTAATTGTGCCCGTGCCTATTTCCCAACGGTTCCAGGGGTTCTATTCAAACCTATTTACTGTTCCAAAGAAGGACTGTTCCCTCCGCCCCATCTTGGACGTGAAGATGCTCAACAGGTTTGTTCGAGTTCAAATTTTCCAGGTGGAGTCTCCCCGAGGGGTAGCGGTGATTCCATACCTGGATCATCTGCTGATCAAAGCATCCTCCAGGACGGACAATCTTTCCAAGCTAAAGGTCACCATGGACCTGCTTCAGTGGTTTGGATGGCTTGTGAACATGGAAAAGTCCGGTCTGGTGCCACCTCAGTGGATGGAATCAAAAATTCGGAATCTTCGGTCCAATGTTTCACGCCTGCAGAGGAGGTCACCATGTACCATCCGGTTCTGCATGCATCTCCTCCTTCAAGGCCGTCCTTTATGCCCAGTTCCATTCAAGGCCCCTTCAGTTGGCAATCCTGGCACGTTGGGACCGGTGACAGTTCAGCCTGGACCGCTGAATCGTGATTCTGCTTCAGTAAGAAGCCTCGCTTCAGATCAATCTGGTGGATTTGAGAGCCATCTTTTGGGCTCTGTGTTATTGGACTCCTCTTCTCCGGGACAGGCCAGTCCGCATCCAGTCGGACAATTCCACGGCCATGGCTTATCTAAACCATCAGGGCGGGACCAGGAGCAGGGCAGCCTTTCTGGGAGCCTCCCACTCTCTAAGGTGGACAGAGGTTCAAGTCCCCACCCTCTCAGCGGTCCACATTCCAGGGGTAGACAATTGGGCCGTAGACTTTCCCAGCCGGGGGGTCTCGATCTGGGCAAATGGTCCCTCCATTAGGGTGTGTTTCTCTAGTTGTGCTTCAGGTGGGGCTGGCCGGAGGTTGTCCTTTCCCCTCTTCCTCTCCTCCCTTAGGTTCTCAAGAAACTCAAGGTCGAGGGGGTTCCTGTGATCCTGGTGGCTCCAGACTGGCCTCGTCGAGCGTGGTACACAGATCTCATGGCTCTGGTAGCAAACGCTCCCTGGCCTCTGCCTCTACAAACAGATCTGCTCTCTCAGGGGCCGCTATTCCATCCTTCCTTACATCGGCTGCGTTTAATGGCGTGGCTGTTGAAACGCCGAGGTTTTTCTGAGCCTGTTATCCGGACTATGATTAGGGCCAGGAAGCCTCAATCAGAAAAGCTATACTACCGCAGCTGGAAGGCCTTTGTCCGTTGGTGTGAAGCGGAAGAGTGTCATCCTCTTGTTTTTTCTTTGCCTAGGGTCCTGGCGTTTTTGCAGTCTGGGCTGGACCAGGGTCTTGGTCTGTCTACCTTGAGGGGTTAGGTCTCGGCACTTTCCATTCTTTTCCAGAAGGCTATTGCCTTCTTACCTCAGGTACAGACTTTTCTTCAGGGGGTAGCGCATTGTGTTCCTACGTACCGGCCTCCTATTGATCCTTGGAATCTCAATCTCATCTTAGAGGTTCTACAGGCTCTTCCTTTTGAGCCGCTAAGGGACATCTCTCTTCGCCTGCTTTCTTGGAATGTGGAGTTTTTGGTCGCCATCACTTCTATTCGTAGGGTATCTGAGCTGGCGGCTTTGTCATGCCAGCCCTCCTTCCTGGTTATATATAAGGACAAGGTTGTGCTTCGTCTCCCTCCATCCTTCCTTCCCAAAGTGGTGTCCTCTTTCCATCTCAATGAGGACATTGTTCTGCCATCTTTTTGTCCGGAACCAAAGCAATCCTCGGGAGCACTCCCTCCATTGCCTGGATGTGGTCTGAGCAGTCAGAGTCTATCTGGCTTTCACGGAGCCATTTCGGCGCTGTGATTCTTTTTGTTCTTCCAGAAGGATCCAGGAAGGGCTTACCTGCTTTGAAGGTGTCCATCGCTAGATGGATTCGGTCTGTCATCAGGGAAGCCTATCGGCTTAAGGGTAGGGATTCTCCCTTCCGGGTGACGGCTCATTCGACTAGGGCTGTTTGTGCCTCCTGGGCTGTTCGGCATCAGGCTTCCGTTTCCCAGGTCTGCAAGGCTGCCACCTAGTCTTCGGTTCACACTTTCACTAAGTTTTATCAGATTCATTCTGTGCCTTCTGCCATTGCCAGTTTGGGTTGAAAAGTTCTTCAGGCAGCAGTGCGCTGATTGTTCGCAAGGTTGTCTTGAGGTTTCCCTCCCTCTGGGACTGCTGTTGGACGTCCCATGGTTACTGTGTTCCCCAGAAATATTGCGAGAAAAAGGGATTTTTGTGTACTCACCTGTAAAATCCTTTTCTCGTTGTTTCACTGGGGGACACAGGTCCTTCCCGTATTAAGTTTTGGCACAGGGTTGGGGTTTTCTTTTTCCCTTCATGGGTTTAGGTTTTTTGGTGGTTTTTGGTTCCATATATATTGTTCATTTGGGGACTCTCTCCTACTGCTGTGGTACAAAATTGCCTGAACATTCTACCAGTGAGAGAATATAGCCTGCGTAGGCGGAGCCAACCACTTTTTTGTTTCCTAGTGTCTGCCTCCTAATGACCAGGTCTATACCCATGGTGCTGTGTCCCCCAGTGAAACAACGAGAAAAGAATTTTACAGGCGAGTACACAAAAATCCCTTTTTTTCCCATACAGCAGGTGGCGCTACTGGAATGTAATTCCTCGAATAGGAAGATGAGCTTTTTTGTATAAGAGGGGTTAGTGCAAAAACATTCAGAATTATTTCTTCATGGGACAAACACTAAATCCCAACACAGTGGAAGTCCCATGACCTAATAATATGACAAACTAGTAGCATGGTACGGACCTATGGTGCTGTACGCGCCGATCATCACGCCTTTGGCCAGGATGAAATTTCAACTTTAATACAGAAGGTAAAATTGCATCTTCCTTGCATCCATCTCAATGAAACCTAATAGGTCATAACTTTGTGTTATAATCAATAATAATCATAAAATCCATTTTTACTCTTACAGAAAATCCCAGTGCGATCTCTGAGGGAAACGTCATGTTATCAGTAAGTGATAAAGGAGAAGATGAAGATATGATGGAGCGCTCCTCAGGAGAAAACCTCATTACCCCTCATGTACATCCAGGACATCACAGTACAGATCCATCATATAATCCCCCAAATCATGAGGAACCTTCTGACCAACCACAGATTGTTACCACAAGTACTGGGCAGGAAGAGAGGAAAGGGTTTCAGTGTGAGGAATGTGGAAGAGAGTTCATAAATAGTGCAAGTCTTACAACACACAGAAAAATTCATACAGGAAAGAAGCCATATTCATGTTCAGCGTGTGGGAAATGCTTCACAGATATTCAGCAGGAAGGTCACACAGGAAAGAAGCTTGTTTCATGCTCAATGTGTGCAGAATGCTTTGCACATCAATCAGTTTCTGTTAACCATGAGAAAAGTCATACAGGAGAGAAGCCATATTCATGTTCAGAATGTGGGAAATGCTATCCAAAGAAATCAAGTCTTGTTCTACATAAACGAATTCACACAGGAGAGAAGCCATTTTCATGCTCAGAATGTGGGAAATGTTTTATATTGAAATCATATCTTGTTATGCATAGGAGAAGTCACACAGGAGAGAAGCCATATTCATGTTCAGAATGTGGGAGAGGTTTTTCTCAGAAATCAAGTCTTCTTGCACATGAAAGAAGTCACAGAGGAGAGAAGCCGTATTCATGTTCAGAATGTGGGAAATGTTTTACAAATATATCATATCTTGATGTACATAAAAGAATTCACACAGGAGAGAAGCCATTTTCATGCTCAGAATGTGGGAAATGTTTTATAAGGAAATCATATCTTGTTACGCATAGGAGAAGTCACACAGGTGAGAAGCCATATTCATGCTCAGAATGTGGGAGAGGTTTTACTCAGAAATCAAGTCTTCATTCACATGAAAGAAGTCACAGAGGAGAGAAGCCGTATTCATGTTCAGAATGTGGGACATGTTTTACAAACAAATCGGGTCTCGTTATACATGAGAGAAGTCACACAGGAGAGCAACCACATTTGTGTTCAGAGTGTGGGAAATGTTTTCCGAATAAATCAAGTCTTGTTATGCATAAAAGAATTCACACAGGAGAGAAGCCATATTCATGCTCAGAATGTGGGACATGTTTTACAAATATATCACATCTTGTTACACATAAGAGAATTCACACAGGAGAGAAGCCATTTTCATGTTCAGAATGTGGGAAATGTTTTAGTCAAAAAGGACATCTTGTTGCTCATGAAAGAAGTCACACAGGAGAGAAACCATATTCATGTTCAGAATGTGGGAAATGTTTTATAGATAAATTAAATCTTATTTCACATCAGAGAAGTCACACAGGGGAGAAGCCATATTTATGTTCAGAATGTGGAACATGTTTTACAAACAAATCAAGTCTTATTATACATAAGAGATGTCACACAGGAGAGAAACCACATTTGTGTTCAGAGTGTGGGAAATGTCTTCCGAGTAAATCAAGTCTTGTTATACATAAAAGAATTCACACGGGAGAGAAGCCATATTCATGTTCAGAATGTGGGAAATGTTTTACAAACAAATCAAGTCTCGTTATACATGAGAGAGGTCACACAGGAGAGAAGCCATATTTATGCTCAGAATGTGGGAAATGTTTTACAAATATATCACATCTTGTTACACATAAGAGAAGTCACACAGGAGAGAAGCCATATTCATGTTCACTATGTGGGAAATGTTTTAGTCGAAAAGGACTTCTTGTTGCACATGAGAGAAGTCACACAGGAGAGAAGCCATATTCATGTTCAGAATGTGGGAAATGTTTTATAGCTAAATCAAATCTTACTAGACATGAGAGAAGTCACACAGGGGAGAATAATCTTGTTACCTGTGACGGAATACAGTAAAGGGAATAGCCGTTTTGATGTTCTGTAGGTGGAAAATATCCAGCACTGCCTCTTGGTCTCGGTGACACAGCTCATGTTTTTATAAGACGCTGGCATTTTTCCCATAGTATTTTGCATTTCCTTTTAGTATTTGTAGCCTAAACGTTGCAGCCAATCTGGAAGCCGCGCAGATCTTTCCATTATACTTCTCTCTGTTTATGCTCCACTCCCACTTGCATGGCTTCCTCCAGTGAAACAACCACTAAGTTGTAGAGAAGTGGAAGCAAGTGATTGCACCCAACCCAACTGACTAACCACAGAGAGACATCCATCCAAGGAGGAAGTCCCCCCGCTAGCTCTTTATTACAACTAGCCAGACTCTACGGGAAAGAAGCCACCAGCTCTTTATCAAGGAAGAAAAGACCACCCTGAAGGAGAGGCTCGGCCCGGGTCCTCATATACAACCCCGAAGGGCCTTGGGATAATGTCACAATACGAAGCCATGAGCAGTGGGAGTACCAGGCCACTCGAAGTCGGATGAGGAAGAAACTGAATTGTCCCAAGTGCTGCAGTAGGAGTGGTCATATCATTTCTGATCGTCTCAACACCCAATATGCTAATTGTGCTCCATACTGTCAGGCGGTGTCTGCTCAAGTCCAGCACTACCGACCTGACTGACTGGTAAAACTAACACCACCAATGACTCAGGAGTGGGGGGAGTTAGAGAAAAACTACACCTATGCCAGAACCAGATGCCGAGCACCTACTGAAGGATGCAGAGAGCCGGATAGAGGTGGTGATGGGTCCTCTTTACAAACCCCAAGAGTCAACGTGTGTGATCATGTGAGAGGCCAAGTGGAAAGCCATGGAGGTGAACAGGGAACGACCTGGAGACCCCCGACAGGATAGCGAGTATGGAGGTGCTTATATAGAGGGCAGCAGGGTGAGAAGGTATTACAGTAATCAGACCGACCCAGAGACCCCCGACAGGATAGCGGGTATGGAGGTGCTTATATAGAGGGCAGCAGGGTGAGAAGGTATTACAGTAATCAGACCGACCCGGAGACCCCCGACAGGATAGCGGGTATGGAGGTGCTTATATAGAGGGCAGCAGGGTGAGAAGGTATTACAGTAATCAGACCGACCCGGAGACCCCCGACAGGATAGCGAGTATGGAGGAGCTTATATAGAGGGCAGCAGGGTGAGAAGGTATTACAGTAATCAGACTGACCCGGGGACCCCCGACAGGATAGCGAGTATGGAGGAGCTTATATAGAGGGCAGCAGGGTGAGAAGGTATTACAGTAATCAGACTGACCCGGAGACCCCCGACAGGATAGCGAGTATGGAGGAGCTTATATAGAGGGCAGCAGGGTGAGAAGGTATTACAGTAATCAGACTGACCCGGAGACCCCCGACAGGATAGCGGGTATGGAGGTGCTTATATAGAGGGCAGCAGGGTGAGAAGGTATTACAGTAATCAGACTGACCCGGAGACCCCCGACAGGATAGCGGGTATGGAGGTGCTGATATAGAGGGCAGCAGGGTGAGAAGGTATTACAGTAATCAGACTGACCCGGAGACCCCCGACAGGATAGCGGGTATGGAGGTGCTTATATAGAGGGCAGCAGGGTGAAAAGGTAATACAGTAATCAGACCGACCCAGAGACCCCCGACAGGATAGCGGGTATGGAGGTGCTTATATAGAGGGCAGCAGGGTGAGAAGGTATTACAGTAATCAGACCAACCCGGAGACCCCCGACAGGATAGCGAGTATGGAGGTGCTTATATAGAGGGCAGCAGGGTGAGAAGGTATTACAGTAATCAGACCGACCCGGAGACCCCCGACAGGATAGCGGGTATGGAGGAGCTTATATAGAGGGCAGCAGGGTGAGAAGGGCGACCCAGAGAGTAACCATAATAACCATTTATTCTACATGGCGAATGCTATAAAGAGGAAACGTCGTTACAAGAGGCAGAAACCAAACCTGAGATTACAGAATTACTTGTTATTTATTCCCCCAACAAACATCCAATCGAGTTTTTCGATACATTAAATGACGCAGCTCAATATAGTCCTAGAAATATAGAGGGAATTCTGCAAAACTAATGTATATATTACAGTATATAGGACAGTGTATATAATGTAGAGCGTATATAGGACAATGTATATAATGTACAGCGTATATAGGACAATGTATATAATGTAGAGCGTATATAGGACAGTGTATATAATGTAGAGCGTATATAGGCCAGTGTCATGGCCGCTGATAGGCCAGTACTACTGCTACTGGCGTAAGGGGCCTGGCCAAATTGAAAAATGGGGGGGGGCCCGGTTTTGGCCCGCCACCGTGTGCCGGCCCCCTGGCGCCTGTAGCAGTCATTGTGCCCAGTGAGCAGCGCCGAGCTCCAGCTCCTCGCACATGCGCAGTACTACCCGTATTGAAGCCGGCGAGCGGGAGTACTGCACCTGTATGAGGAGCTGGAGCTCGGCGTTGCTCACTGGGCACAATGACTGCTGCGGGCGCCAGGGACATCATTTATAGGTACAGGGGGCAATGGAAAGATGTTAGAAGGTGGACGGGGGGATTGTTGGGGCATCGGGTGTGCGGCACTGCGGAGAGGGAACATTTGGGGCAATAATATATATATGTGTGCTTTGTACTAATAATGATGTAGGCTGATATGTTACTAGCATAGCAGCCTGTTTGGGGGTGGGACTTTCACTTTATGGGAGTGTTCACATTGCATTTTTGGCCTCCCTTGCCGGGATACGTTGGTAACTAGTCACAATCAGCTCCCCACTTATCCCTGCACAGAGAACTGCAGGCCCCCCCTTTTTTTTAATGGCCAGTTCTTTGTGCAGGGATAAGTTGACAGCTGATTCTGACTGGTTACCAACGTATCCCGGCAAGGGAGGCCAAAAACACAATGTGAATAAGCCATGAGGATCTATTAGGAGGCTCTTATAGAAGGTGTCGGCTCTCTATAGGCGCGGTCACACGGAGCAGATTATACCTGCAAATAGAATCTGATGAAGCCTTGTAATACTACATGTAATAGTAATAAACATACTTGACCAAAAGACTTAACAAAATGACTCCTATTATTAATCTGTCATACAAGTGCCAGACAAGTGTCATACAAGTGCCATACAAGTGCCATACAAGTGTCATACAAGTGCCAGACAAGTGCCATACAAGTTCCATACAAGTGTCATACAAGTGCCATACAAGTGTCATACAAGTGCCATACAAGTGTCATACAAGTGCCATACAAGTGTCATACAAGTGCCATACAAGTGCCAGACAAGTGTCATACAAGTTGGAGTGGCAGGGTTTACATTTTTTTTGTGAAAGGTAAATGTAATACAGAATTGGAATGTCGCAAAATAAAGTAGGTTTAAAATGGCAGGGGGGGGGGGGCAGACGCTGAGGCTGTATGGGGCCCCAAAATTCCTGATGGCAGCCCTGCCAGTGTATATAGGACAATGTATATAATGTACAGTGTATATAGGACAATGTACACTCACCGGCCACTTTATTAGGTAGACCATGCTAGTAACGGGTTGGACCCCCTTTTGCCTTCAGAACTGCCTCCATTCTTCGTGGCATAGATACAACAAGGTGCTGGAAGCATTCCTCAGAGATTTTGCTCCATATTGACATGATGGCATCACACAGTTGCAGTCGCAGATTTGTCGGCTGCACATCCATGATGCGAATCTCCCGTTCCACCACATCCCAAAGATGCTCCTCTATTGGATTGAGATCTGGTGACTGTGGAGGCCATTGGAGTACAGTGAACTCATTGTCATGTTCAAGAAACCAGTCTGAGATGATTCCAGCTTTATGACATGGCGCATTATCCTGCTGAAAGTAGCCATCAGATGTTGGGTACATTGTGGTCATAAAGGGATGGACATGGTCAGCAACAATACTCAGGTAGGCTTTGGCGTTGCAACGATGCTCAATTGGTACCAAGGGGCCCAAAGAGTGCCAAGAAAATATTCCCCACACCATGACACCACCACCACCAGCCTGAACCGTTACCGATACAAGGCAGGATGGATCCATGCTTTCATGTTGTTGACGCCAAATTCTGACCCTACCATCCGAATGTCGCAGCAGAAATCGAGACTCATCAGACCAGGCAACGTTTTTCCAATCTTCAATTGTCCAATTTCGATGAGCTTGTGCAAATTGTAGCCTCAGTTTCCTGTTCTTAGCTGAAAGGAGTGGCACCCGGTGTGGTCTTCTGCTGCTGTAGCCCATCTGTAGCCTCAAAGTTCAACGTACTGTGCGGCGTTCAGAGATGCTCTTCTGGCTACCTTGGGTGTAACGGGTGGCTATTTGAGTCACTGTTGCCTTTCTATCAGCTGGAACCAGTCTGGCCATTCTCCTCTGACCTCTGGCATCAACAACGCATTTCCACCCCCCACAGAACTGCCGCTCACTGGATGTTTTTTCTTTTTCGGACCATTCTCTGTAAACCCTAGAGATGGTTGTGCGTGAAAATCCCAGTAGATCAGCAGTTTCTGAAATACTCAGACCAGCCCTTCTGGCACCAACAACCATGCCACGTTCAAAGGCACTCAAATCACCTTTCTTCCCCCCCATACTGATGCTCGGTTTGAACTGCAGGAGATTGTCTTGACCATGTCTACATGCCTAAATGCACTGAGTTGCCGCCATGTGATTGGCTGATTAGAAATTAAGTGTTAACGAGCAGTTGGACAGGTGTACCTAATAAAGTGGCCAGTGAGTGTATATAGGACAGTGTATATAATGTACAGAGTATATAGGACAATGTATATAGGACAGTGTATATAACGTACAGCGTATATAGGACAATGTATATAGGACAGTGTATATAATGTACAGTGTATATAGGACAGTGTATATAATGTACAGTGTATATAGGACAGTGTATATAATGTACAGCGTATATAGGACAGTGTATATAATGTACAGTGTATATAGGACAATGTATATAGGACAGTGTATATAATGTACAGCGTATATAGGACAATGTATATAGGACAATGTATATAGGACAATGTATATAATGAACAGCGTATATAGGACAGTGTATATAATGTACAGCGTATATAGGACAATGTATATAGGACAATGTATATAATGAACAGCATATATAGGACAATGTATATAATGTACAGCGTATATAGGACAATGTATATAGGACAGAGTATATAGGACAGTGTATATAATGTACAGTGTATATAGGACAATGTATATAGGACAGTGTATATAATGTACAGAGTATATAGGACAATGTATATAATGTACAGTGTATATAGGACAATATATATAGGACAATGTATATAATGTACAGTGTATATAGGACAATGTATATAGGACAGTGTATATAATGTACAGAGTATATAGGACAATGTATATAGGACAATGTATATAATGTACAGTGTATATAGGACAATATATATAGGACAATGTATATAATGTACAGTGTATATAGGACAATATATATAGGACAGTGTATATAATGTACAGCGTATATAGGACAATGTATATAGGACAGTGTATATAATGTACAGCGTATATAGGACAATGTATATAGGACAGTGTATATAATGTACAGCGTATATAGGACAATGTATATAGGACAGTGTATATAATGTACAGTGTATATAGGACAATGTATATAGGACAATGTATATAATGAACAGCGTATATAGGACAGTGTATATAATGTACAGTGTATATAGGACAATGTATATAGGACAATGTATATAATGAACAGCGTATATAGGACAATGTATATAATGTACAGCGTATATAGGACAATGTATATAGGACAGAGTATATAGGACAGTGTATATAATGTACAGTGTATATAGGACAATGTATATAGGACAGTGTATATAATGTACAGAGTATATAGGACAATGTATATAATGTACAGTGTATATAGGACAATATATATAGGACAATGTATATAATGTACAGTGTATATAGGACAATGTATATAGGACAGTGTATATAATGTACAGAGTATATAGGACAATGTATATAGGACAATGTATATAATGTACAGTGTATATAGGACAATATATATAGGACAATGTATATAATGTACAGTGTATATAGGACAATATATATAGGACAGTGTATATAATGTACAGCGTATATAGGACAATGTATATAGGACAGTGTATATAATGTACAGTGTATATAGGACAATGTATATAGGACAGTGTATATAATGTACAGTGTATATAGGACAATGTATATAGGACAATGTATATAATGAACAGCGTATATAGGACAGTGTATATAATGTACAGTGTATATAGGACAATGTATATGGACAATGTATATAATGAACAGCGTATATAGGACAATGTATATAATGTACAGCGTATATAGGAAAGAGTATATAGGACAGTGTATATAATGTACAGTGTATATAGGACAATGTATATAGGACAGTGTATATAATGTACAGAGTATATAGGACAATGTATATAATGTACAGTGTATATAGGACAATATATATAGGACAATGTATATAATGTACAGTGTATATAGGACAATGTATATAGGACAGTGTATATAATGTACAGAGTATATAGGACAATGTATATAGGACAATGTATATAATGTACAGTGTATATAGGACAATATATATAGGACAATGTATATAATGTACAGTGTATATAGGACAATATATATAGGACAGTGTATATAATGTACAGTGTATATAGGACAATGTATATAGGACAGTGTATATAATGTACAGCGTATATAGGACAATGTATATAGGACAGTGTATATAATGTACAGTGTATATAGGACAATGTATATAGGACAATGTATATAATGAACAGCGTATATAGGACAGTGTATATAATGTACAGTGTATATAGGACAATGTATATAGGACAATGTTTATAATGAACAGCGTATATAGGACAATGTATATAATGTACAGCGTATATAGGACAATGTATATAGGACAATGTATATAATGAACAGCGTATATAGGACAGTGTATATAATGTACAGCGTATATAGGACAATGTATATAGGACAGTGTATATAATGTACAGTGTATATAGGACAATATATATAGGACAATGTATATAATGTACAGTGTATATAGGACAATGTATATAGGACAGTGTATATAATGTACAGAGTATATAGGACAATGTATATAGGACAATGTATATAATGTACAGTGTATATAGGACAATATATATAGGACAGTGTATATAATGTACAGCGTATATAGTACAATGTATATAATGCAGAGCGTATATAGGACAGTGTATATAATGTAGAGCGTATATAGGACAGTGTATATAATGTAGAGCGTATATAGGACAATGTATATAATATACAGTGTATATAGGCCAATGTATATAGGACAGTGTATATAGGACAGTGTATATAATGTAGAGCGTATATAGGACAATGTATATAATGTACAGCGTATATAGGACAATGTATATAATGTACAGCGTATATAGGACAATGTATATAATGTACAGCGTATATAGGACAATGTATATAATGTACAGCGTATATAGGACAATGTATATAATGTACAGTGTATATAGGACAGTGTATATAGGCCAGTGTATATAGGACAGTGTATATAGGACAGAGTATATAGGACCGCAGAGAGTAGACGACACCTTTGGATGGAAATTCATGATTGCTTCAAATTCTAAATTCAGATTGGAATAATTTTTCCCTGTTACAATACAAATAAGTGATAAGGAAACAATCTGACTCCGGAATGTAATCAGTCTATTGTTCGCCTCCTCCGAGCCCGTCAGCGATCTGTGCAGAACCTTCATGAATCCTCCTGCAGCTGAACTTGGCGCAGTTATACTCCTGAGAGATGATTCGGCTGCCATAGGAAAGCTCTCCCTCTCCGGTGTGTCCCGGCCCGTCCTGGCTGTGGGAACGTTGGACACTTTATATAGTGTTTAGTTCTAGACTATATATAATAGCAGCACAGCCGTCCTCCACTGATGATGTCACATACAACAGTCATGGCACCAGCACATTGCTTTTGGGACATGTTCTTTTCTCTTGCCTGAGGTCTGCTTGGTCTTGTGGATAATCCCCCGACCTCGCTCTCCTGATACTAAATATTGTTTATGTTCCTGGTCCGGGGGGTCCTGGATGTAAAAATCCCCCAAAACGCATTTATATGACGAGACAACAAATGTTATTCTATTCCTCACATGTAACTTGTGTATTACGGGATGTGACGCTTTATTGTTTTATCTTATTCGGAGTTCTGAATCATCACCGTTGTGGCGATCGTCACTTTAAAAAATTTTTTGTATATTTTTGTGTTTTTTTTCCTGTAATTTCGTTTTTGTGGATTTTTAAATTTTGTAAATTTTGGGTCTTTTTGTTTTTACACATTATCGCAGTTTATTGTCTGGGATTTTATGATAACTTTTATTTTGGGACATATCTACCCATAATGTGATAAATCTGCTGTAACTATTACCTGTATTGGAACGAAGCTCAAGAGCAGAATTCGGAGAAAGGGGGCAAACAGATACCCTCCCCCGACACTTTGGTTTTAGTATTTTCATGACATCACTCCTGGGCGGGGGAGGGGGAGGTGTCAATCAGAGAGGAGATGGGAGTCGATGAGAGGAGGCAGAGCCCGGAGTGGATAAGAAATGTCCCAAAGCGATCCTCACCTAGTTCCAATAATAAGTCAGTGACTCTCCTGATCATGGAGCTGCAGAGCTGAAGAACTATGGCAGATTTGGCAAGTGTATAAGTGTCTACCAGGTTTAATAAGTGGATTTTATAATGTTGACCTCGTTCTATGTCCCACACACAGTGCCAGCAAGATGTATGAGAGAATACAATACAGCGGTATCCGGCTCCTTCAGTGAATGCGCCCACCCCTCCCCCGCTCAGTAAGATTAGTAAAGATTTCATCGCGGTTCTAGGAAATCACTTTCAGTATCTTAAGGATGAATTACTCTGAGAAGACAAGAAGAAAACAGACTAAAGAAGCGGCTTCGAGTTATGAGATAAATCTAGACGGGACGTAGCGGGTCAGTCCGGATTCACTATTGGGTTTATAATAAGTCTTATTACCAGCACATACTGGAACTTATGGAGAACATGGACCTGGTGTCCAAAAGTGAAGCCGGTGATGACATCTACAGCCGCCATATGTCTAAGATCTTGGTGATGACATGAATGAGGTCAGAATATAGAGATGCAGCGATGTCCTACAAAGATACTTGGCTCTTGTATAACAACTATGGAGTATAACAGGTGATTATGAAGATAATCTTGTTTCCCTTAGTCCTATCAGCGGCACAATGTGGGGGGTATTTCTGCCCCTGTGTGCTGGTAGGACAGGCGGATATTTAATTAGCCAATAAATGCGTGGCAGGCCCTATAAGAGGGCACAAGAACCTCCCCTCTGCGTGTAAATACAAAAGTACCTCCATAACATTTATATACAGTTTTATACATAAGATATGATTCCCAGGGTGGGAAATCTTGTGCCGCTGTTAGGACTAAGGGAAACAAGATTATCTTCATAATCACTTGTTCCCTGTTGTACGTACCAGCGGCACAATGTGGGGAGATAGCAAGCAGGTCCCCAAGATGGGTGGGACTAATCCATGACCGAACTTAAAACGGTCTGGGCAAAGGCAGTGGAATCTTCCACTTGGTCCTTCAGGCGGTAATGCCGAATGAAGGTGGATTCAGATGCCCAAGAGGCAGCTGCGCATATTTGGTCCACAGACAAAGCACTTCTATGTGCCCGAGAGGTGGACACTGCCCTGGTTGAATGGGCATGAAGGAAAGATGGAGTCAACAGCCCTTGGGCGGTCTAGGCGACTCTAATAGTCTCGGTAACCCACTGGGATATTGTGGCTTTAGTGGCTTTGGCACCCTTGTTTTTCCCCGTGTAGCTGACCAACAGGTTTTCAGTCCGCCTAAAGGGGCGAGTGCGCTGCAAGTAGATCTGCAGGCATCTGACCACATCCAGCTTGTGCCATCTTTCTTCTTCAGCAGAAGAAGGGAAAGGAAAAAATACTGGAAGAGAAATCAGTTGGTTCCTGTTTACAGCAGATGGCACCTTGGGACGAAACCCAGGGAGGAACCTAAGCTGCACATGGTCAGAGAAAAAGGTGGTGGCTCCTCAGCGGACAAAGCTTGTAGTTCACTAACGTGTTTGGCAGTTGTGACTGCCAATAGCAGCGCCATTTTGCCGGTTAGCGACTTGAGGGAGACCTCTTCCAGAGGTTCAAATGGCTGGCCACATAGGGCGTTCAGGACTGGAATAAGGTCCCATTGGTGGACCTTGGTTTACCACCGGTCTCAGCCTAGTTGCCCCTTTAATAAAGGTGCTCACTAAGGAATCCTGAGACAAACACCTCCCCAGATAGGTGGACAGGGCCGCTACATGTACCTTGAGTGTGGCCGCAGCAAGACCTCTGTCTAGTCCGTCTTGAAGGAAGTCCAGGATCGCCTCCGTAGGGGGATCGGTGGAGTCCACGTGATGCTGAGGACACCAGGCATTAAAGATGTTACTTATTCGACGGCAGTTCCTATTGTTTGAATCTGTTCTGGCGCTGGATAGGGTCTTCAAGACGGCTTGTGACAGTCCTCTATTCCTCAATAGGCACTGGTCAACCTCCAGGCTGTCAGGTTGAGTCTCCTCAGATCCTGGCATCTCAGCTCTCCTTGGGTTACCAGGTCTGGGAGTGGGGGAAGCCTCCAATATATGCCCTGACTCATTTGTATGAGCTGAGCAAACCAAGCCCTTTTTGGCCAGAACGGGATTATGGCTATTCCCGAGGCTTGGTCCTGTCTTATTTTTATCAATACCTTTGGTATGATTGGAATTGGAGGGAATATGTAAAACAGCCTGAACCTCCATGTGATGGACAGGGCATCCACCGCCAAGGGATTGTCCTCCTGGTACAGAGAACAGAAGGTCCCCACCTTGGCGTTGAGTCGGGTAGCCATAAGATCGACCTCCGGGAGACCCCATCTCTGGACGATCTGTTGAAATACGTCTGGATTGAGAGACCATTCTCCTGATAAGGTAATACCCCGACTCAGCTGATCCGCTACTATGTTCAGGGAGCCCTTTATGTGAACAGCGGATAACTGGACTAGATTCTTCTCTGCCCAGGCAAATATGAGATTCGTCTCTCTCAGCAAGGTTGGTGACCTGGTGCCCCCTTGTTTGTTTATATAGACTACCACCGTCGTATTGTCTGACCGGATCTTGACAGACTTGCCTTTCAATTCTGGGGCAAAGTGTACTAGGGCCAGGTACACTGCTCTGAGCTCTTTGAGATTGGATGACCCCAGCTCCGGACTTCTCAATCGTCCTTGTACAGTTTTGCCTTGACAATGGGCTCCCCATCCCCACTGGGATGCATCTGTTGTCAACAGGGTCCACACTGTCGGGACCGTGGACCTTCCGTCTTTCAGGTTTATCCACCATCTGATGGAAAGACGGGTAGCAGGAGAAAGGCAGATCTTCTTGTGCAATCCCCGTGGAGACCTGTTCCAGGTTCTCAACACTTCCGTCTGGAGGGGACGCAAATACCATAAAGCCCAAGGGACCGCCCTGGCTGAGGATGACATCAGGCCCAGGACTCTCATGGCGGTGCGGATGGTTACCTGCTGAGTGCGCAATAGGAATCGTGCACTGGCTTGGATTCTTTCCTTCCTTGGACTGGAGAGGAAGATCTGCATCGCTTCTGAATCCACTATAAATCCAAGGAATTTTCTTCGGGTGGATGGGATGATTTCGGACTTCTCCTAATTGATAATCCATCCTAACTCCTGTAGGAAGTTGATGGCAAGGTTGAGCTGCTGGAGGAGAGCAGCAGGAGACTGAGCTTTCAGTAGCCAGTTGTCTAGATAAGGGACGATGAAAAGACCCTGAAGTCTGAGGGCCGCGGCAACCGGAGCGATCACCTTGGTGAATACCAGTGGGACGGATGTGATGCCAAATGGCAGAGCTGTGAATTGATAGTGCTCCCTGTGGCCGGCCATAGAGACGGCAATCCTGAGGAACTTCCTGTGGAAATGAGCAATGGGGACATGTAGATAGGCGTCCTTCAAATCAAGGGTAACCATCACCTCTCCTGGCTGAAGAAACACAGCCACGGAATCCACGGTTTCCATTCACAATGACCTCTTCCTGATAAACCGATTGAGGTACCTCAGATCTATTATCATCCTCCAGCCCCCGGTGACCTTGGGGACCAGAAAGATGGGGGAGTAGACTCCCAGACCGTGGTCTGAGGCTGGTACCTTCTCCAGGGCGCCTTTGGTAACATATTCGGCGACCGAGGCTTCTAGACTGGTCTGCTGAGAAGGTGGAAGAGTTCGGGTGGAAACGAACCGATCTGGAGGTGGAAGATGAAAGTCGATGTGATACCCGTACTGTATGATCTTCAACACCCATGGGTCTTGGATATGGGTGAACCATGCTCTGGAAAAGGAGGAAAGACGTCCTCCCACAGGAAGGGGGGCCACAGGGAGCTGCCCCACGTCTAAACTCAGGCTTCCTCTTGGTGTCCTCCTTGGAAGCGCCATGACCAGCTCCCCTAGGGTGATATCTAGAACGCCATTGTTGGGGAGGGTGTCTATAATTAGAAGAAGAACCTCTGCCTCTAGAGGGAGCACGTCTGCCCCTGGATGCTTGAGGTAGAGACCTTCCCCTACCTTCAGCTAATCCCTCCATAATGGCGTCTAAGCTTTGGCCAAACACTCTTCCCGGCTCAAAGGGGAGAGCGCAGAGAGCTGCTTTAGACACAAAATCTGCCCGCCAAGGCTTTAACCAAAGGGGTCTACGGGCCGCAGTAGACAACGCCATAGATTTGGCGGAGATTTTTAATTGATGGCGGGAAGCTTCCGCCAGATAATCTGCAGCCCTATGAACTCTCTTCATAGAGGTCAGAATTTCGTCTCTATCCACGCCCGCATCTATATGCCGCTCCAAGGCGGCTAAGTGGTTGCGCAAAAAATCACCAACCGTAGAGGAGGCTATGGCCACAGAGGCTTGCGCAGAGGAAGCTGAGTAGACCTTCTTCAGAACGGAGTCCGCCCTACGATCCAGATTTGAACCATCTTCCAAGGGCACCAGGGTTCTGCGGGACAGCTTTGCTACGGCCAAATCCACCTTCGGGGGAGGACCCCAGGAATCCCACTGGGCAGTGTCAACAGGAAATAAGCTCTTGAAAATCCTGGAAAGCGAATGTCCCTTCTCTGGCTGTTTCCACTGCTGCGCCATAAGGTCGGTCAGCGTGGCGTCCGCATGGAAGGCAATATGTCCCCCAGAGGCAGACGTGGAGGCTTCCCCGTCGACATCTCGGCCCACTGTAGACCGGATGGACTTCAGCAGCCTGCCCGTTTGTTCATAATGGAACGCAGGTCTGCTGGAAATGACTGAGTCGTCCTCGGAGGAATCATCCTCTGCCACCCGCAGGTGTTCCAAGGGGGGGAGAGACGAGGAACGGTGCTCAGAGCATGGTCTCTTGGTGAGCTGAGACAAGGTGGCATGGATTCCCTTGAGGGAATCATCCTGCAAACCAAAAAGGAGAGTACAAGCAAGGGAAAAACTATTTACCCAAGCGATGCCCAAACTCACCATCTCCTTAACCCAGGCCATCATATTTCTGGGAGAGGGCTCCACAGGTGGAGGACCTCTGCACCCGCGACAACGGGCCCACTCGTAGCCTGAAAATAATAGGCAAGTTATAGGACCACCAGTACCCCGAAGGGAACAACCTTACAAGCCGCTACCTACCATCAGGGAGCAGTGTGTCGCAATTGAAGCAAGAAAAATGTTTCCTCTTGGAAGAGGTTTTCCTCCTACCATCCCCAGGAGGGGTAGTAGAGGATGACATATCCTACAGAGAGAGATAATAGACCATGCAATACTGTCACCATGACATCATACCAGCTTTAAAAAAGGGTAGATCTTACCAGGTGCAGGACAGCGAGGTGACAGATCCCAATAAAGTTTGCAAACTGGCAAAGAGTTCAAGATCAATGAACACCACAATCGCACAGAAGGTGACAAGAAGAAAACAACTGCTCAGGAGGTGAGTGATCCTGCTGAGTTTTTTTGATCCAACATCAAGAATGGCCACAAAAGGAATGAGAAATATAGAGGAAGTCCTTCTACTTCTCCCTTCTGCTCAATCCACTCCTGGCTTTGGCTCAAAAAACCGCAACAAAATCTGCTACAAAAAAAAAGCTGCGTTTCCGCAACGTGGAGCCTCAGCCATAGGCAGTAAGCTTCCTCGCGATCTGTGGGGAAGACGAGGCTGAAGGATGACTCCGCTCCATCTTCATCCAGAAATTCACAAGTCTTAGAATTGTCGCAGAAGATGAGGGAATATTTAGCTGATCTCTCCCATAAATGTGCCCCATGCCGGTGGTTTCGTCTTTTGGAGTTCGCTGTGACTTACTTGTTGCGTCCATCATGTTATATTCAGAAATTAAATTGCCTGTACAAAAAAATCTTACTTATTATAAATCCGCGCGGTGATATCAGATTTCTGTAGCATCGAGTGTAACAAAAGTCCCGTATTCTTTATAAAACGAGGATTGAGAAGGCTCCTAACCTCTGGGGTGGGGGATGGACACGTCTTATAACTCCACAGGTTCTGTACTGGGTGATTGTGGATGATCAGGACGGGAGGTGTCACAAGGTTGGACTTGTGTCCTCTTAGAGAAGCTCAATAAAATCGGCAACAACAAAAAAATCTGTGTTTTTGCAACGTGGGGCCTCAGCCTAATACTAAAGGAGGTCACCGCTATCACAGGGAGCCGGGCTAACACTCTACATACAATTCATTTATGTTGGTTTATACTGATACGTTGGTTTATACTGATAAGAGGATGCAGCAAAACTTTACAACTTTATTTTCAAAAATCCATTAAAAGTATAGACGGGAGGAGGCACGCCTGAGAAGAGGGAGCAACAGGTGGAGGCACGCCTGAGAAGAGGGAGCCACAGGAGGAGGCACGCCTGAGAAGAGGGAGCCACAGGAGGAGGCACGCCTGAGAAGAGGGAGCCACAGGAGGAGGCACGCCTGAGAAGAGGGAGCCACAGGAGGAGGCACGCCTGAGAAGAGGGAGCCACAGGAGGAGGCACGCCTGAGAAGAGGGAGCCACAGGAGGAGGCACGCCTGAGAAGAGGGAGCCACAGGAGGAGGCACGCCTGAGAAGAGGGAGCCACAGGAGGAGGCACGCCTGAGAAGAGGGAGCCACAGGAGGAGGCACGCCTGAGAAGAGGGAGCCACAGGAGGAGGCACGCCTGAGAAGAGGGAGCTGCAGCCGTTTCTTTCTGTTTTAGCACTTTCTCAAGCTCAATGTAACTCTTCTAGGCGTGCCAGCATCTATTTGTAGTGGAACAAAACAGGGTCAGCTTGTATCAATCGATAGTTGACTATTTCATATCTTTATACAAACTGAAGACACTCTTCCATAAAAACAATCCTATATATGATCAAAATCTGAGAGTAGTATTCCTGTATTCATCCTCCTCATTTGTAGGCTATTTCAGCATGAACAGAGAGGCTTTACTGTATCAGAAAGGAAGAGTCGCGGGGCTTTTATACACAAATCAGTGCGGTTATATTTATACTATCACTAAATGTATCCTAATTCGGATAAAGCTGTAGTGTAAATACATAGTATATAGGTTACCAGCAGAGATGCAAAAGAAAAACTGCATGGTGTGTACTATGTCAAACAATAGCTAAATATATACAATTATATTATTACATATTAAGGGTATAAACAGAATATACAAAAACAAAGACCGTACGGAAAAGGGGCTTGTTATAAGAAAATTAACCCCTTCCCGCCGATGGCATTTTTTGATTTTCGTTTTTGACTCCCTTCCTTCTAAACCCCATAACTTTTTTATTTCTCCGCTCCCAAAGCCATATGAGGTCTTAATTTTTGCGGGACAGATTGTTCTTCCTGATGCCGCCATTAATTATTCTGTATAATGTCCTGGGAACCTGGAAAACAATTCAGAATGGGGTGGATTTGAAGAAAAAATTTCTGCGACTTTCTTACGGGCTTTGGTTTTACGGCGTTCACTGTGCAGCCACAATGACCTGTCTCCTGTATTCTGTGTTTCGGTACGGTTCCGGTGATACCAAATTTATATGGTTATATTTTCATTTTGACCCCTTAAAAAAAAAAAAAACTGTGTTAAAAATTTTTTTTCTAAAAGTCGCCATATTCTGACAGCCGTAACTTTTTTATACGTGCGTGTACGGGGATGTATAGGGCGGCTGTTTTTGCGGGGCCGGGTGTACTTTTTAGTTCTACCATTTTCGGGAATCGCTTTTGCTTTGATCACTTTTTGTTCAAATTTTTATCAGAATCAAAACAGTGAAAAAATGGCGGTTTGGCACTTTTGACTATTTTTCCCGCTACGGCGTTTACCGAACAGGAAAAATATTTTTATAGATTTGTAGAGCGGGCGATTTCAAACATGGGGAGACCTAGCATTTAACTACTTTTATTTGAATTTTTAATACTTTTTATATTTTTTTTTACTTTTTTTTTTTTAAATTTTTTACATTTTTTTTTTTTTGCATTTATTAGACCGCCTAGGGGTGTTGAACCCCAGGGGGTCTGATCACTAATGCAATGCAATACAATGCTAATGCCTAGACCAGCCTGTAAAAGTAAGAGATTGCAGACCGGCCAGGGAGCCTTGCGGAATTTATGCCAGCAATTATAGGACGACCCGGTGGATTTATTAATGATTTATGGTCTTAGGTAAGAAATACCAAGTAGGGTTTTTTGGGTATTCAATGAATAATTTTTCTGCCAATCTCCTAGATATGACGTTTCTCTCTAGTGCTGCTCCTGTTGTAAATACAATACAAACGAGGAGGACAAGAGACTCAAGTGAAACAGTTTATTAATTGTCGTAGTAAATATGTAGTGTACGCCATTTTCTGCTTTCTCTACATAGGAAAAACTAAAAGGAGTCTCTTTATAAGGATTAGGGAGCAACTTCACATCTGTACAAACCAGGAAAGGCTCCTTAAGATTCATTAACCATATAAATGATGTACATAAAGGAGACCTGAACTGTCTCACCTTTGCTGGCTTATTGAAAGTAGAAACCTCCCCTCGAGAAGGCGATACTAATAGTTTTCTCTTGCAGCAGGAAGCTAGGTTACTTATATCTACAGGAGCTACCGGACCTTTAGGTCTTCACGACTAGAGATGAGCGAGTAGTACTCCATCGAGTAGGTATTGGATAGCATACTATGGTATTCAAAATACTCGTACTCGATCGTGTACCACTCGCTGTTCGAATGTAAAAGTTTGATGCAGAACCAGCATTGATTGGCCGAATGCTATACAGTCAGACGATCAACGCTGGTTCTTCTCCTACCTTTAGAAGTCTTCTCTGTGCAGTGTCCCCGCGGCGTCTTCCAGCTCTTCATTCACTCTGCCAGGCATCGGGCCTGGGCAGAGCCGACTGCGCATGTCCGCTTGTAGTGCGGGCATGCGCAGTCGGCTCTGCCCAGACCTGATGCCTGGCAGAGTGAATTCTGTTCATGCTGAAATAGCCTACAAATGAGGATGATGAATACATGAATACTAGTCTCAGATTTTGATCATATATAGGATTGTTTTTATGGAAGAGTGTCTTCAGTTTGTATAAAGATATGAAATAGTCAACTATCGATTGATACAAGCTGACCCTGCTTTGTTCCACTACAAATAGATCCTGGCACGCCAAGAAGAGTTACATTGAGCTTGAGAAAGTGTTAAAACAGCACGAAATGGCTGTAGCTCCCACTTCTCAGGCGTGCCTCCTCCTGTGGCTCCCTGTTCTCAGGCGTGCCTCCTCCTGTGGCTCCCTCTTCTCAGGAGTGCCTCCTCCTGTGGCTCCCTCTTCTCAGGCGTGCCTCCTCCTGTTGCTCCCTCTTCTCAGGCGTGCCTCCTTCTGTGGCTCCCTGTTCTCAGGCGTGCCTCCTCCTGTGGCTCCCTGTTCTCAGGCGTGCCTCCTCCTGTGGCTCCCTCTTCTCAGGCGTGCCTCCTCCTGTGGCTCCCTCTTCTCAGGCGTGCCTCCTCCTGTTGCTCCCTCTTCTCAGGCGTGCCTCCTTCTGTGGCTCCCTGTTCTCAGGCGTGCCTCCTCCTGTGGCTCCCTGTTCTCAGGCGTGCCTCCGCCTGTGGCTCCCTCTTCTCAGGCGTGCCTCCTCCTGTGGCTCCCTGTTCTCAGGCGTGCCTCCTCCTGTTGCTCCCTCTTCTCAGGCGTGCCTCCTCCTGTGGCTCCCTCTTCTCAGGCGTGCCTACTCCTGTTGCTCCCTCTTCTCAGGCGTGCCTCCTCCTGTGGCTCCCTCTTCTCAGGCGTGCCTCCTCCTGTGGCTCCATCTTCTCAGGCGTGCCTTGTCCTGTGGCTCCCTCTTCTCAGGCGTGCCTCGTCCTGTGGCTCCCTCTTCTCGGGCGTGCCTCGTCCTGTGGCTCCCTCTTCTCGGGCGTGCCTCCTCCTGTTGCTCCCTCTTCTCGGGCGTGCCTCCTCCTGTGGCTCCCTCTTCTCAGGCGTGCCTCCTCCTGTGGCTCCCTCTTCTCAGGCGTGCCTCCTCCTGTTGCTCCCTCTTCTCAGGCGTGCCTCCTCCTGTGGTTCCCTCTTCTCAGGCGTGCCTCCTCCTGTTGCTCCCTCTTCTCAGGCGTGCCTCCTCCTGTGGCTCCCTCTTCTCAGGCGTGCCTCCTCCTGTGGCTCCCTCTTCTCAGGCGTGCCTCGTCCTGTGGCTCCCTCTTCTCAGGCGTGCCTCGTCCTGTGGCTCCCTCTTCTCAGGCGTGCCTCGTCCTGTGGCTCCCTCTTCTCAGGCGTGCCTTGTCCTGTGGCTCCCTCTTCTCAGGCGTGCCTCGTCCTGTGGCTCCCTCTTCTCAGGCGTGCCTCCTCCTGTTGCTCCCTCTTCTCAGGCGTGCCTCCTCCTGTGGCTCCCTCTTCTCAGGCGTGCCTCCTCCTGTTGCTCCCTCTTCTCAGGCGTGCCTCCTCCTGTGGCTCCCTCTTCTCAGGTGTGCCTCCTCCTGTGGATCCCTCTTCTCAGGCGTGCCTCCTCCTGTTGCTCCCTCTTCTCAGGCGTGCCTCCTCCTGTGGCTCCCTCTTCTCAGGCGTGCCTCCTCCTGTTGCTCCCTCTTCTCAGGCGTGCCTCCTCCTGTGACTCCCTCTTCTCAGGCGTGCCTCCTCCTGTGGCTCCCTCTTCTCAGGCGTGCCTCCTCCTGTGGCTCCCTCTTCTCAGGCGTGCCTCCTCCTGTGGCTCCCTCTTCTCAGGCGTGCCTCCTCCTGTGGTTCCCTCTTCTCAGGCGTGCCTCCTCCTGTTGCTCCCTCTTCTCAGGCGTGCCTCCTCCTGTGGCTCCCTCTTCTCAGGCGTGCCTCCTTCTGTGGCTCCCTCTTCTCAGGCGTGCCTCCTCCTGTGGCTCCCTCTTCTCAGGCGTGCCTTGTCCTGTGGCTCCCTCTTCTCAGGCGTGCCTCGTCCTGTGGCTCCCTCTTCTCAGGCGTGCCTCGTCCTGTGGCTCCCTCTTCTCGGGCGTGCCTCCTCCTGTTGCTCCCTCTTCTCGGGCGTGCCTCCTCCTGTGGCTCCCTCTTCTCAGGCGTGCCTCCTCCTGTGGCTCCCTCTTCTCAGGCGTGCCTCCTCCTGTGGCTCCCTCTTCTCAGGCGTGCCTCCTCCTGTGGTTCCCTCTTCTCAGACGTGCCTCCTCCTGTTGCTCCCTCTTCTCAGGCGTGCCTCCTCCTGTGGCTCCCTCTTCTCAGGCGTGCCTCGTCCTGTGGCTCCCTCTTCTCAGGCGTGCCTCGTCCTGTGGCTCCCTCTTCTCAGGCGTGCCTCCTCCTGTTGCTCCCTCTTCTCGGGCGTGCCTCCTCCTGTGGCTCCCTCTTCTCAGGCGTGCCTCCTCCTGTTGCTCCCTCTTCTCAGGCGTGCCTCCTCCTGTGGTTCCCTCTTCTCAGGCGTGCCTCCTCCTGTTGCTCCCTCTTCTCGGGCGTGCCTCCTCCTGTTGCTCCCTCTTCTCAGGCGTGCCTCCTCCTGTGGCTCCCTCTTCTCAGGCGTGCCTCGTCCTGTGGCTCCCTCTTCTCAGGCGTGCCTCGTCCTGTGGCTCCCTCTTCTCAGGCGTGCCTCCTCCTGTTGCTCCCTCTTCTCGGGCGTGCCTCCTCCTGTGGCTCCCTCTTCTCAGGCGTGCCTCCTCCTGTTGCTCCCTCTTCTCAGGCGTGCCTCCTCCTGTGGTTCCCTCTTCTCAGGCGTGCCTCCTCCTGTTGCTCCCTCTTCTCGGGCGTGCCTCCTCCTGTTGCTCCCTCTTCTCGGGCGTGCCTCCTCCTGTGGCTCCCTCTTCTCAGGCGTGCCTCCTCCTGTTGCTCCCTCTTCTCAGGCGTGCCTCCTCCTGTGGCTCCCTCTTCTCAGGTGTGCCTCCTCCTGTGGCTCCCTCTTCTCAGGCGTGCCTTGTCCTGTGGCTCCCTCTTCTCAGGCGTGCCTTGTCCTGTGGCTCCCTCTTCTCGGGCGTGCCTCCTCCTGTTGCTCCCTCTTCTCGGGCGTGCCTCCTCCTGTGGCTCCCTCTTCTCAGGCGTGCCTCCTCCTGTGGCTCCCTCTTCTCAGGCGTGCCTCGTCCTGTGGCTCCCTCTTCTCAGGCGTGCCTCCTCCTGTGGCTCCCTCTTCTCAGGCGTGCCTCCTCCTGTGGCTCCCTCTTCTCAGGCGTGCCTCCTCCTGTGACTCCCTCTTCTCAGGCGTGCCTCCTCCTGTGGCTCCCTCTTCTCAGGCGTGCCTCCTCCTGTGGCTCCCTCTTCTCAGGCGTGCCTCCTCCTGTGGCTCCCTCTTCTCAGGCGTGCCTCCTCCTGTGGCTCCCTCTTCTCAGGCGTGCCTCCTCCTGTCTATACTTTTAATGGATTTTTGAAAATAAAGTTGTAAAGTTTTACTGTATCCTCTTGATGGTGAGTGCCCGGTCTTTTTCTTCTTTATATTTTGTATGGACTATGTTGTTTACTGAGAGCACCACCGTAGGATTATTCAATAGTCTATTCCCCTTATCCTATCCTCCCACCTCACTCTTTTTGTATATTAATTTCCACTATAAGATGCATTTATTATCTAGAAAAAACCTTGCTAAGAATTTGCTGTGTCTTTTAGTCTGGAGTCAGTGGGGTGCAGAAGTGCTGGACCCTGCTGAGCGGTTGTATAACGGTTAGAAGTACGAATAAAGCTCCTCTCCCGATCAGAGAGCCGTGTGTGTGTCTGCAGTGCTCTCTCCTTCCCTGCCCCTCTGTCAGATCAGCTGGAGACCACAGGAAGAGCTCCTCTCTCCTGGCCTCCTCCTCACTCCTCTCCTCCTGGCCTCCTCCTCACTCCTCTCCTCCTGGCCTCCTCCTCACTCCTCTCCTCCTGGCCTCCTCCTCACTCCTCTCCTCCTGGCCTCCTCCTCACTCCTCTCCTCCTGGCCTCCTCCTCACTCCTCTCTCCTGGCCTCCTCCTCACTCCTCTCCTCCTGGCCTCCTCCTCACTCCTCTCCTCCTGGCCTCCTCCTCACTCCTCTCCTCCTGGCCTCCTCCTCACTCCTCTCCTCCTGGCCTCCTCCTCACTCCTCTCTCCTGGCCTCCTCCTCACTCCTCTCCTCCTGGCCTCCTCCTCACTCCTCTCCTCCTGGCCTCCTCCTCACTCCTCTCCTCCTGGCCTCCTCCTCACTCCTCTCCTCCTGGCCTCCTCCTCACTCCTCTCTCCTGGCCTCCTCCTCACTCCTCTCCTCCTGGCCTCCTCCTCACTCCTCTCTCCTGGCCTCCTCCTCACTCCTCTCCTCCTGGCCTCCTCCTCACTCCTCTCCTCCTGGCCTCCTCCTCACTCCTCTCCTCCTGGCCTCCTCCTCACTCCTCTCTCCTGGCCTCCTCCTCACTCCTCTCCTCCTGGCCTCCTCCTCACTCCTCTCCTCCTGGCCTCCTCCTCACTCCTCTCCTCCTGGCCTCCTCCTCACTCCTCTCTCCTGGCCTCCTCCTCACTCCTCTCCTCCTGGCCTCCTCCTCACTCCTCTCCTCCTGGCCTCCTCCTCACTCCTCTCCTCCTGGCCTCCTCCTCACTCCTCTCCTCCTGGCCTCCTCCTCACTCCTCTCTCCTGGCCTCCTCCTCACTCCTCTCCTCCTGGCCTCCTCCTCACTCCTCTCCTCCTGGCCTCCTCCTCACTCCTCTCCTCCTGGCCTCCTCCTCACTCCTCTCCTCCTGGCCTCCTCCTCACTCCTCTCTCCTGGCCTCCTCCTCACTCCTCTCCTCCTGGCCTCCTCCTCACTCCTCTCCTCCTGGCCTCCTCCTCACTCCTCTCCTCCTGGCCTCCTCCTCACTCCTCTCCTCCTGGCCTCCTCCTCACTCCTCTCCTCCTGGCCTCCTCCTCACTCCTCTCTCCTGGCCTCCTCCTCACTCCTCTCCTCCTGGCCTCCTCCTCACTCCTCTCTCCTGGCCTCCTCCTCACTCCTCTCCTCCTGGCCTCCTCCTCACTCCTCTCCTCATGGCCTCCTCCTCACTCCTCTCCTCACTTCCATTCTGCTTTGGTGTGTGTCTCTTCTCTCCCCACTCCTGCTATTTGGCTTCTCATTCTTTTACTGGCTCTCTTTACATGGGTGGAACGCACCACCATCTTGTATTACGTCACATCCGGTTTACCCCTTCACACCTTCCTGGGCTTCTTTTTTGCCACCTTTCCTGTTGCTCTCTTGTGTGACTATTTCATCCCTGTTGATGGGCTCTCTTTCACACGCCCTGACACCATTCGGTAAGTTGCCCTGCACTAGGTAAGCTGCACTTCTATGATACTTCTCTCTGTTTGTTGCCCAGGTTATGTATCATTGTCCTTGTATTCCCTCCCATTCCCCTGCATTACTGGCTCATCCTGACTCTGAGATCCTTGTTCTTGTTTCACATTGTGTTTATGTTTCTACCCATTTGTACTTTTGTTGCTGGCTATCTGGGTCTCTTTTCTCCTCTATACACCTTTTATCTACTTGCCCCTCTCTGACTACCTTACATAGCTTTGTATTTGACTCTCTGTATTTACACCCTACTCCCTTCCAATGTTTTTTGTATAACATATAGTCCATCTTTGGTTTCCTCTTCTTTTTTCTTTCTGCTTTCTTACTTTTTATTTCTCCACTACGGTTTTTCATGTATATTATATGTACCCCATCCAGTTATTCATCTCTCTCCAACCACGGCGCTATATTTTGACCTTGCATGTCACATTGCTGATTTATGTTTGTTTATTGCTCCTAGATCTATTCCGTTGCAGGTCAAACGACCAAAACCTCAACTTTACTTGATCTAGTTTGCCTTTTTTTTCAAAATTATTTCTTTGCATTGTTTCAATGGCGTATGCTCTGCTGTAACATAAATCACTATACTTCTTCAGTACAAATGGTGTGTGCAGCAAAATGTATCCTTATCTGATGACGTAGGTCGGAGGACCCTTTTTTGCTAGCACCACAACTTTAAACAAGTGTGCGGTACCACCGTTATTTTGTATCTCAACTAAAATGGTGACCACGACAAGCATTGCCCAGGTAATATACAGAGGAGGCGTGTGTGAGACGTCCTGGCGTCACCTGACAACCTCTTACCCAATAATCAGTGCTGGTGTCACAGACAGTATATAAGATGTGTCCAGTGATAGTCAAGCTATGGATGGATGTGTTATCAGTGACTGCATGAGCCAAAGCAATTACTCCATTACTGTAATGGACAGAAGTGACTGCAGCAAAACTTGTAACAGCACTAGAGAATCATGGGAGTAGGAGAAGTGCAATGCAGTTTAGTCAGATTGAATCCATTGCAGGCATATCGATAAATCATAGGAGTGCGGGAGGGAGAAGATCTGCACTGCCTGTTAGGCTGAGTTCAAAAGGGGTTTTTGATCAGGATTTTGAAGCCGAATCCACGTCGAAATCCTAACGAAAGAAACGCCTCCCATTGAAATTAATGGGAGCCGGGCATTTCTTTTTTTCCGCAAGTTCGCGGAAAAAAGAAGCGACATGCTCTTTCTTCAGGCGCGGACATCCGCATGAAGACACTCCATCCTGACTAGGCCCATTCATTTGGGCCTAAACTGGAGCGGAGTGCCGCGGCTGGATGCCGGTGCACTGCATTGGAATCCATTCGCGGCTACCCGGTTTTTTTTTGTCTGGAATCTGAGGCAGCCTCTGCATCAAATATTGGACCAATAAACCCCATCTGAACTCAGCCTTAGCCCTTGACTGCAGCACATTACCAATTGTCAAAATGAAGTTCTAGTCTAATAGTCACTGACCAGATCACACTTTAGTGCTTTGCTTTATTCTTGAAATAGTTTTATGTTAAAAAGCCCTACAGTGTGAGAATTGTAGCCAAACACTATTATAATTATAAGAAGAGGATAAAACTGGCGGCAGTGCTGTAGTATTAGCGGAAATAGCAATAATAAAGTCTCATTATAATCCAGACGAGTGAATGCTGAGCGGTCTGAGCCAACGCCTGGGTGGCTTGTGCTCTACATCCCTATAATACAGTCCATGAACAAATGCAGTAGAAAGAATGAATGGGGGCGCTCACCCAGCGCATTAAAACATCTTTAACTTTTTATTGAAAATCCATCTTCATAAAAAACATGTTGGAAGAGAGATAATGCATGCATAAAAGTAAATGGGTGACGCTCGCTTCGCATATTAAAATGCGCCTCCTCGATGTGATTGCCGGGCTTCAGGACGCATATTTTAATGTGTGAAACTATTCTAATTATGCAGAGTGCAGTAAAATGACTGGAAAAAAAAACAAGACAGGGGAAAAGCTAAAGAATGGGAAGGAGGAAACATGCAAGTACTAACAATAACAATGCGGGTGGCAACAGCAACACTACTTCTAGTTTTGACAGCCCCACCCATTGCCACAGTGATTTTATTCCTAAGCATAAAGTTGTTTTCTCTATTGTCACACATAATTCACCATGCTGTCCTTCTGTACTGTCAACCACGTCTTCTCTATCGTCACTAGAAAAAAAGTTTTTTGTGTAGTCATCGAATAAGAAACACTCAATTATTACAAAAATCTAATATTTTACAGTCAATATCCAAACCTATAAAAAAATATAAAACGGTTACAAAGACAAGTTAAAAAGAGCACAGGCCAGTCATACAAAGCAGAAGACATGTCCCTCGAGACGCAAGGGGAGGCCCTCAGTATAACAATCGGAAGCATGTGTGGGAATTACAACGCACTTGTATGGAAATGTATGCTAGATGTAAAAAAATGGAGACTTCTAGCAGTGAGGTAATGTCAAGCATAAGTGACCAGTGGTAGCAGGAAATGTGACAACTAGAGATGAGCGAGTACCATTAGAAACGGCCATTTCGAATAGCACGCACCCAAAGGAATGAATGGAAGCGGCCGGCATGCAGACTTTGCTGGCGGCCGGCTGATTAACCCCCTGCGTGCCGGCTGCGTCCATTCATTCCTTTGGGTGCGTGCTAATCGAAACGGGAGTTTCGAATAGTACTCGCTCATCTCTAGTGACAGCGTACCTCCTTATAGTAAATATCACTCAGACAATGATGCAGCGCAATGATCCAGATATAACTGTGTGCGGTCTCACCATTACTAACGATACATCAGATGCATGTTGTATGGTAACCCTATCACATATAAGGCTCATGAAATAGACTCAGTCTGTATATACCTGCCATCATAATAACACCAAGGTCCCCAAGATGCAAAACACAGTCTGAGGAACTACCTAAATGTATGGTGAGGCTTCATCAGGAGATGTGAAATATAAGGACTGAGATAAGAGGACTCACCTGTCATACAAGTTGATGCATCATGCCATGATGGCTTCGAAAGAACTGGGTGTGGTGAGCCACGTCATGAGCGCTATGGCATCCACGCATAGAAGCAATGTGCAATGTTCTTGGAGGTAGAGGTGGAAAACATGCTGGTTGTGATTGGCGGGGGTTGTGCTACTGGTGGTTATTCTGATAGGGGCACTAGGAGGAAATCTGTGAGGGCATACAGGAATCCCATTTCCATGATGAGTAACAAACATGTAGAAAGATGATGACATTGCATGATTCTATGTATGATATTCTATGATTCTATTACAGACAAGACCTGACATCTAAGGTAGAGACGGATGCAATGGTTAGAATTCCATCCAAGGTGCAGCCCCAACATCCAAAAAGAAACCTGCCCAGGATAGGTTTTAGGAAAGTTCGGGTGTTTTTTTTTTTATTTATAAATTCTTTATTTATAAACAATTTACAAATAAGCAAAAAGACAAACCAAAACAATGACAAAGCAGGACCCAATCAATGGGGCCCGCAAAACCAACGACACAAATGGACACGTCCAAGTTGACACAACAAAACAGAACAATGGAAAACATAAGATATTGGCATAACTGGAATCACCCCAGCAGAGAGAAAAAAGAGGGGAGATAAAAGAGTAAGAAGAAGAGAGAAAGGGGAGGAAGGAAGAGAGAAGGAAGAGAGAAGGAAGAGGAAAAAAAAAAGGAGGGGGGGGGGGTAGCAACCCTAAGCTCGGTGGGGCCAGGAAGCAGGGACAACAATCTGGAAGAAGGGAGTTCAGTATTAAAAAGACATCCAGGCGAATATGGCTGATGGGGTCGAGCCCAGAGCTAACCTCCTGAAACTTCTGGGCAGAGAGGAGAGAAAATGAGAATAGTAATCTCTCCAGGTTTGAACTCAAGAGAGTAACCATGATACGCAGCAGGGCGTCTGAGAGGGCCTGGAGCCGGGGTACTGTAGGAAGAAAGGGAGGAAAGAAAGAAAGGAGAAGAAAAAAAAAGGGAGCGGGGACAAAGAAGACACTCGGGGGAAAGTAAAGCATACAAGCAAATAAAACAAGCAACCCCGATCTAAGCTAATCCCCAAGAGGGTAACCCCAAACAGTGGGGAGAACCCCACTAAAGCAAGTCTCAGGGGCACGCCGCAGCATACACCAAAAACCCTAACTAACTAAGTGGGGAAAGGTAAAACTACAACAGAGTGCCATCCATTCCCCAAGCAGCAGAGCTAAATGCCCGAGGGCAAACAGTGGTCTAAGACTGAAAAACGAGCCACTAGGTCCGGCCTGGAAGGGCCAGTGGGGCTCAGTGAGCCAGGAGAAGTGGGCCGCGCAGCTGGCCGCGAGTCACAAAAAAAGGGAACAAAGCGGCCGGAGCATGTCCCACTTGACGGGGGGCAGGCGAGGGTCAACAGTGAAGGCTACCACGTGCCGAAACCCGACGCAGTCACCACCAGGGTAAAGAAAACTTTTCTCAATCAGGAAAAAAGCAGTGAAAATGAACACATAGATAAGGCACTATAGAGAGCATCAATCAAAGTTTCAGCAAGGTAGTTGCAACAAAAAGATATGTCCCTCATGAGAGAGGCAGAGACGAATCCTCGGTGCGAGGCTGTTGGCGGGCCAGGGGAGAAGATGCCAGGGGCCCGGTTGGGGGAGTAGAAGTGAGGGGAAAGTCCAACCAGTCCGGCAAGGTCAGGGAGATCCAGAAACTGCGCCAGGGAAGCCGCTTGATCCGGAGAGTGTAGAGCAAAGAGAGCGCCATTACGCCGTATCTGGAGATGGAAGGGGTGGCCCCAGTGATAGGTAGCTCCAGAATCCTAGACCAGCTGCAAGACCAGTTTCAGAAGCCTACGCATGGTTAGGGTGCGGCGGGAGACATCCTGGAGCAGCTGCACTTGGTTGTCCAGGAAAGAGACAGGGCCGTGTCTCCAGGCGGCCCGAAGAATGTCCTCCTTTTCCTTGAAGAAGTGAACTCGACAGAGGACGTCTCTTGGCTCTGCAGAAGGGGGGACCCAACGCACGATGGACTCTATCAAGATTAATCGCAGTGTCAACAGGGCGGGAGAGGACCCTGTTAAGAATGGTGGAGACAATAGACTGCAGCTTGGTATTATTTCGCCGGCCCCTGTTCTCCTGATCATCAACCAGTAGAAGGATGTGCCTGTTGAGGGAATGTTGAGCGGACAGGGACTGTTCCACAGCCGAGAGACGTTGATCAATGGATGCTGTTTGTAGTTCCTGGGAGGCGACGTGGGCCGACCGAGATTGGAGCTCCGACTTGAATCCTGACAGATGCCTCTCCTGCCTCTCCTCAACCCTTCGGACAATGGATTCCAGATCCGACTTGGTAGGCATAATGTGGAAGGAGATCGCAAATGTCCGTCAATTTAGGACGTTTAGAACGGTGAGCCAGCGAGGCAGCATCTGGGAGTGAGGAGTCGGACAGGTCAGGAGAAGGGGGAAAGCGCAGGGCCGCTGGCGTGGAGGCAAAGTCCTGGTCATAACTGGCATTGATGAGTGAGGAGACAGGAACAACTTGTAGCGGAGCTGGTAGGAGAGGGTCCAAGGAGTGCTTAGTAGGACAAGAACCCCCTGCAGTCAGAGAGGGGTGCACAATGGAGGAGCTGCAGGCATCATGTGGAGGTAAGCCAGGGACAGCAGAAGGAATCCCCCTGTGGAGAGCAAAGTCCTGCTGCAGAGTCTGGGAGGAGGTAGATACACCAGCACCTGGAGGGCACAGCTGGACAGGAGCAGTGGAGGAGGTCACAGGAGTCCTCAGCAGGGAAACAGGAGCAGCCATCACAGGTAAGGACATGGGTGAGGCAGGGGGCTGCAGCGACACTGAGGAGCACTGGGACACAGAAAGAGGGGGAGGCAGGAGCGGATCCACCGCATGGCAGCCACTATCTTGAGAGCCAGCAGAGAAGGAGGCTGGTACCTGTGACACAGAAGCCGGTTCTCCCGCAGGTGGATGGAGTGGAGATGCGCTGGAAGCCTGGGCAGGGGCAGGAGCCGACCAGGCAGATAGAGGTGCCGCTGGCTGGGAGAGAGGCAGGACATTCTTGCTGGTGTCGGTGCTAGGTCTCTGTACTCGCATGAAATGGTGTCACTAGCTCATTTGGCAAAATAGAATTGGCAATGGCACCAAATAATCTGCCCCCAGTCATCCAGCTGGTCTGCAATTTCAACTCCCACCTGGCCAGGTTACTGGTGGTGCGGCCTCTGTTATACAACTTAGTGGAATTCACTGTATTTTGCCAGCTGGTAAAGGGGTCAGTATCAATGAAGAACACCTAACCACCATTAGTTTTCTAGAATAGTTGGCCCTGCTTGATATTGCCATACAGGCCTCTTCTTATAAATGGGAAAGGTGCACACCACTGTCACATGGTGCAGCAATTATGGGCTGGGGTCAATACATTAGCTTTCATAGCCCACTGGGTCAATGTATTAAGCATCAGAGGTCACGGTTTAGAAATGCAGCAAGGCCAGGTGCTTTCTAATACTGACAACAGCTTGTGGGTGCAGGGCAGGTGCAGGACCTATCCGCCTCCTCCAGACTAGATCACTTCCCACCCCAACTTCACCAGGACAAGCCATTGCTTACACTGCCCCTCTGTAATGTCATGGCTGTAAGGTCATCAGGAGATCAGGAGGTGTAGTGCTCTTGATAACCATGATGTCCTTATTGTGGTCGGGTTATCTTCTCATACATGTAGTGTCCTCCTGATAACCAGCCATGAGGTCCTTATTGTGGTCATGTTATCTTCTCATACATGTAGTGTCCTCCTGATAACCAGCCATGATGTCCTTAATCTGGTCAGGTTATCTTCTCATACATGTAGTGTCCTCCTGATAACCAGCCATGATGTCCTTATTGTGGTCGGGTTATCTTCTCATACATGTAGTGTCCTCCTGATAACCAGCCATGATGTCCTTATTGTGGTCGGGTTATCTTCTCATACATGTAGTGTCCTCCTGATAACCAGCCATGATGTCCTTATTGTGGTCGGGTTATCTTCTCATACATGTAGTGTCCTCCTGATAACCATCCATGTTGTCCTTATTGTGGTCGGGTTATCTTCTCATACATGTAGTGGCCTCCTGATAACCAGCCATGATGTCCTTATTGTGGTCGGGTAATCTTCTCATACATGTAGTGTCCTCCTGATAACCAGCCATGATGTCCTTATTGTGGTCGGGTTATCTTCTCATACATGTAGTGTCCTCCTGATAACCAGCCATGATGTCCTTATTGTGGTCGGGTTATCTTCTCATACATGTAGTGTCCTCCTGATAACCAGCCATGATGTCCTTATTGTGGTCGGGTTATCTTCTCATACATGTAGTGTCCTCCTGATAACCAGCCATGATGTCCTTATTGTGGTCGGGTTATCTTCTCATACATGTAGTGTCCTCCTGATAACCAGCCATGATGTCCTTATTGTGGTCGGGTTATCTTCTCATACATGTAGTGTCCTCCTGATAACCAGCCATGATGTCCTTAATCTGGTCAGGTTATCTTCTCATACATGTAGTGTCCTCCTGATAACCAGCCATGATGTCCTTATTGTGGTCGGGTTATCTTCTCATACATGTAGTGGCCTCCTGATAACCAGCCATGATGTCCTTATTGTGGTCGGGTTATCTTCTCATACATGTAGTGTCCTCCTGATAACCAGCCATGATGTCCTTATTGTGGTCGGGTTATCTTCTCATACATGTAGTGGCCTCCTGATAACCAGCCATGATGTCCTTATTGTGGTCGGGTTATCTTCTCATACATGTAGTGTCCTCCTGATAACCAGCCATGATGTCCTTATTGTGGTCGGGTTATCTTCTCATACATGTAGTGTCCTCCTGATAACCAGCCATGATGTCCTTACTGTGGTCGGGTTATCTTCTCATACATGTAGTGTCCTCCTGATAACCAGCCATGATGTCCTTACTGTGGTCGGGTTATCTTCTCATACATGTAGTGTCCTCTCCTGATAACCAGCCATGATGTCCTTATTGTGGTCGGGTTATCTTCTCATACATGTAGTGTCCTCTCCTGATAACCAGCCATGATGTCCTTATTGTGGTCGGGTTATCTTCTCATACATGTAGTGTCCTCTCCTGATAACCAGCCATGATGTCCTTATTGTGGTCAGGGTATCTTCTCATACATGTAGTGTCCTCCTGATAACCAGCCATGATGTCCTTATTGTGGTCAGGGTATCTTCTCATACATGTAGTGTCCTCCTGATAACCAGCCATGATGTCCTTATTGTGGTCAGGGTATCTTCTCATACATGTAGTGTCCTCTTAATAACCAGCCATGATGTCCTTATTGTGGTCAGGTTATCTTCTCATACATGTAGTGTCTTCCTGATAACCAGCCATGATGTCCTTATTGTGGTCAGGTTATCTTCTCATACATGTAGTGTCCTCCTGATAACCAGCCATGATGTCCTTATTGTGGTCTGGTTATCTTCTCATACATATAGTGTAGAGATGAGCGAACAGTAAAATATTCGATGTTCGTTATTCGTTCCGAATAGCCGCTCAATACTGGACTATTGGAAGGAATATTGAACCCCATTATAGTCTATGGGAGAAATTGCTCCGTTTCAGGGGATCCCACCATTCATCTCAGGAGAGTCACCAAATCCACTATGACACCCCAGGAAATGATGCCGACACCTCTGCAATGTAACTGGGACAGCAGGGGAAGCATGTCTGGGGGCATCTAACACACCAAAGCCCCTCTATTACCCCACTATCACAGCCTAACAACTACACACTATACACACTCACTACAACCTCTATCAAAGTGGGAAATACCCGGAAACCTTCTTTACTCCCCAAATGGAGGGACACAAACCCCAATTTAAGGTCAAGAAACATTACCAAGTACCCCTTTAAATCACGTTCCCCATGACAACCACAGATGGAATAGACAATGGGAAATCCTTCAGTCCCCCCCTGACCTGTCATTGTGGATGTGTGTGATGTGGGGAGACCTTCCAAAATTCACTTTTATGGCCCTTAACATGAGCCCTTCCAAATTAAGTTCCAGACCCATAAGCTGAGCTCCAGCAGAGATTGAGGCCCTTCAGGTGACTTCAGCCTCTACCTGCAGAGTGTTAGGCCCTTGCAGTGAGTAGAGCCTTGCACCAGCAGAGTTGGGGGTATCAGGGTGGATTGAGCCTAGTAGGATCAGAATTGTGCAGCGCTGATGGAGGAGGAGGAGGAATTGTAGAGGGTGAGCACACACATGTAACTTCATGTCGGGGTGCTGACACTGGTGGACATGAAAATGATGGAAAATAGTAAGGAGAGACTACAGCTCACCGCTTCTGTTGGTTCACTTGGTGCCCGACCAGTTGGCTTCAATATATGAAGAAAATCGGTCGGCACTCTTGTGTTTCTTAAAAGCTTCTTCTTTATTTCATCCTTTTAAAATCCATCATTTAACAGCTACAAATGTGCAAGTGAAAAACTCTCCCCAAAAAGTGACTAAAACATCATATCTGGCTGACGCGTTTCTGGGCGCTACCCCTTAGTCGTAGCCCTAATTCAGTATGTGCGGCCAGACTTAGATATCGTTGGCTACTTCCTCCAGTCTGCATGTAATGAGCTGATTCGATTCCACCTGTTCTATCACTTACCTCCTCCTTATTCTGATGAGTCTGACTTCCCTTTATTCGCCTCTATTCCAGCTATTCCAATCATTTCCATCATTTATTACATCCTCGCTAGTTTCCCTTTTGCTGCTACACAGCTCCTATTACCATAATCCAGTTATATATATATATATATGCAGCCCGTAGAAAGTGTTATCAGATAGATCTGAAGAAGGAGCTCAGAAACGTCGTAATCTGTCATCATTATGAGTCAGCCATTAATAAAGGGATCAGCTACTGAAGACCTGCAAGTTTTTTGTATTTTATATTTCATAGCCACTGGCTAACACGGCACAAGAACAAACATTCTCCTTACACATAATAGAATGCACAGAAACATCAGATACATTGCTATTCAGGCTGATTTACAACAAGCAAATGTAAACTACAGAAGTCCTTCCCCTGACTGACACCAGGGCCTTGTTCACATTGTGTCCTTTCCCCTAATGAATCAGCATGAGATCGGTTCTTAAGTTCATGCCATGTGACTTGTGGCTTCTCTTTGTAACAGAAGATCCTCTATCACCCCCTTTTTGGTTTTCTTTAACACTTTCTATGCCAAAGAAAGGCCAGGTATCTATTGTTCCCTTGTGAACTCAGGCATAATGCTGTGCGGCACCCGAACCATTCTCAGTTGTGGGTTTATTGCTGTCTCTTCGTTGCTCTGCAATGTGTGTTTTTAGTTGCCTGGATGTACATCTTCTATATACTTTTATACACTCTGTACCTCTGATGCAATAAATGACACAATCACTGTTACAATCTATATATTCCCTTAGTTTGAATGTAAAATCAGAAGTATAACTTGGATCCTCCGGAACTCTTTCCACATACTTGCAGACTTTGCATTTGACACTTTCACATCTTGAGAAGCCGACTCTCTTTTTTTCCGCACAATGTGTTCTGTTCCTTAACATACTAGGTGAAAGTTCACTAGGCAGAGCCGTCTTCGCTACACATCTGATACCATTCTCTAAGATTACAGGCCTCGGCCACTTTCAGACCAATATTGACAAATAAATGTACAATAAAAATTTATACAATTCTCCAATAGACTTTCTGTATCAGTTCCTCGCGGTTTTCTAGATCTCGGCTCGCTGTCATTCATTCTGTTACTTCTAGAGGAGAAAACTCTGACCATGGTCATGTGATTTACGGTCACTTTATGAGGGAATATTTAGCTGATCTCTCCCATAAATGTGCCCCATGCCGGTGGTTTCGTCTTTTGGAGTTCGCTGTGACTTACTTGTTGCGTCCATCATGTTATATTCAGAAATTACATTTCCTGTACAAAAAAATCTCACTTATTCTAAATCCGCGCGGTGATATCAGATTTCTGTAGCATCAAGTGTAACAAAAGTCCTGTATTCTTTATAAAACGAGGATTGAGAAGGCTCCTAACTTCTGGGGTGGGGGATGGACACGTCTTATAACTCCACAGGTTCTGTATTGGGCGATTGTGGATGATCAGGACGGGAGGTGTCACAAGGTTTATACTCCATAGTTGTTATACAAGAGCCAAGTATCTTTGTAGGACATCGCTGCATCTCTATATTCTGACCTCATTCATGTCATCACCAAGATCTTAGACATATGGCGGCTGTAGATGTCATCACCAGCTTCACTTTTGGACACCAGGTCCATGTTCTCCATAAGTTCCAGTATGTGCTGGTAATAAGACTTATTATAAACCCAATAGTGAATCCGGACTGACCCGCTACGTCCCGTCTAGATTTATCTCATAACTCGAAGCCGCTTCTTTAGTCTGTTTTCTTCTTGTCTTCTCAGAGTAATTCATCCTTAAGATACTGAAAGTGATTTCCTAGAACCGCGATGAAATCTTTACTAATCTTACTGAGCGGGGGAGGGGTGGGCGCAGTCACTGAAGGAGCCCGATACCGCTGTATTGTATTCTCTCATACATCTTGCTGGCACTGTGTGTGGGACATAGAACGAGGTCAACATTATAAAATCCACTTATTAAACCTGGTAGACACTTATACACTTGCCAAATCTGCCGTAGTTCTTCAGCTCTGCAGCTCCATGATCAGGAGAGTCACTGACTTATTATTGGAACTAGGTGAGGATCGCTTTGGGACATTTCTTATCCACTCCGGGCTCTGCCTCCTCTCATCGACTCCCATCTCCTCTCTGATTGACACCTCCCCCTCCCCCGCCCAGGAGTGATGTCATGACAATACTAAGTCAGTCTGATTACGGTAATACCTTCTCACCCTGCTGCCCTCTATATAAGCACCTCCATACCCGCTATCCTGTCGGGGGTCTCCGGGTCGGTCTGATTACTGTAATACCTTCCCACCCTGCTGCCCTCTATATAAGCACCTCCATACCCGCTATCCTGTCGGGGGTCTCCGGGTCGGTCTGATTACTGTAATACCTTCTCACCCTGCTGCCCTCTATATAAGCACCTCCATACCCGCTATCCTGTCGGGGGTCTCCGGGTCAGTCTGATTACTGTAACACCTTCTCACCCTGCTGCCCTCTATATAAGCTCCTCCATACCCGCTATCCTGTCGGGGGTCTCCGGGTCGGTCTGATTACTGTAATACCTTCTCACCCTGCTGCCCTCTATATAAGCTCCTCCATACCCGCTATCCTGTCGGGGGTCTCCGGGTCGGTCTGATTACTGTAACACCTTCTCACCCTGCTGCCCTATATATAAGCACCTCCATACCCGCTATCCTGTCAGGGGTCTCCGGGTCGGTCTGATTACTGTAATACCTTCTCACCCTGCTGCCCTATATATAAGCACCTCCATACCCGCTATCCTGTCGGGGGTCTCCGGGTCAGTCTGATTACTGTAATAACTTCTCACCCTGCTGGCCTCTATATAAGCACCTCCATACCCACTATCCTGTCGGGGGTCTCCGGGTCGTTCCCTGTTCACCTCCGTGGCTTTCCACTTGGCCTCTCACATGATCACACACGTTGACTCTTGGGGTTTGTAAAGAGGACCCATCACCACCTCTATCCGGCTCTCTGCATCCTTCAGTAGGTGCTCGGCATCTGGTTCTGGCATAGGTGTAGTTTTTCTCTAACTCCCCCCACTCCTGAGCCATTGGTGGTGTTAGTTTTACCAGTCAGTCAGGTCGGTAGTGCTGGACTTGAGCAGACACCGCCTGACAGTATGGAGCACAATTAGCATATTGGGTGTTGAGACGATCAGAAATGATATGACCACTCCTACTGCAGCACTTGGGCCAATTCAGTTTCTTCCTCATCCGACTTCGAGTGGCCTGGTACTCCCACTGCTCATGGCTTCGTATTGTGACATTATCCCAAGGCCCTTCGGGGTTGTATATGAGGACCCGGGCTGAGCCTCTCCTTCAGGGTGGTCTTTTCTTCCTTGATAAAGAGCTGGTGGCTTCTTTCCCGTAGAGTCTGGCTAGTTGTAATAAAGAGCTAGCGGGGGGACTTCCTCCTTGGATGGATGGCTCTCTGTGGTTAGTCAGTTGGGTGCAATCACTTGCTTCCACTTCTCTACAACTTAGTGGTTGTTTCACTGGAGGAAGCCATGCAAGTGGGAGTGGAGCATAAACAGAGAGAAGTATAATGGAAAGATCTGCGCGGCTTCCAGATTGGCTGCAACGTTTAGGCTACAAATACTAAAAGGAAATGCAAAATACTATGGGAAAAAATGCCAGCGTCTTATAAAAACATGAGCTGTGTCACCGAGACCAAGAGGCAGTGCCGGGTATTTTCCACCTACAGAACATCAAAATGGCTACTCCCTTTACTGTATTCCGTCATAGGTAACACGATTATTCTCCCCTGTGTGACTTCTCTGATGTCTAATAAGATTTGATTTATCTGCAAAACACTTTCCACATTCCGAACATGAATAAGGCTTCTCTCCTGTGTGAATTCTCTCGTGTTTCATAAGATCCGATTTAAATGAAAAGAATTTCTCACATTCTGAACATGAATATGGCTTCTCTCCTGTGTGAATTCTCTCATGTATAACAAGACTTCCTTTCGAAGTAAAACATTTCCCACATTCTGAACATGAATATGGCTTCTCTCCTGTGTGAATTCTCTCGTGTTTCATAAGATCCGATTTATATGAAAAGAATTTCTCACATTCTGAACATGAATATGGCTTCTCTCCTGTGTGAATTCTCTCATGTATAACACAATGTGATTTTTTAGCAAAACATTTCCCACATTCTGAACATGAATATGGCTTCTCTCCTGTGTGACTTCTCTTATGTTTAACGAGATTTGATTTGTTTGTAAAACTTTTCACACATTCTGAACATGAATATGGCTTCTCTCCTGTGTGAATTCTCTCATGTATAACAAGATGTGATTTTGTAGTAAAACATTTTCCACATTCTGAACATGAATATGGCTTCTCTCCTGTGTAAATTCTCTGATGTATACCAAGATGTGATTTTGTAGTAAAACATTTCCCACATTCTGAACATGAATATGGCTTCTCTCCTGTGTGAATTCTCTCATGTATAACAAGATGTGTTTTTGTAGTAAAATATTTCCCACATTCTGAACATAAATATGGCTTCTCTCCTGTGTGACTTCTCTTATGTTTAACAAGACTTGATTTGTTTGTAAAACATTTCCCACATTCTGAACATGAATATGGCTTCTCTCCTGTGTGACTTCTCTTATGTTTAACAAGACTTGATTTGTTTGTAAAACATTTCCCACATTCTGAACATGAATATGGCTTCTCTCCTGTGTGACTTCTCTTATGTATAATGAGACTTGATTTGTTTGTAAAACATTTCCCACATTCTGAACATAAATGTGGTTTCTCTCCTGTGTGACTTCTTTCATGGTTAACAAGACTTGATGTTTTCAAAAAACATTTTCCACATTCTGAGCATGAATATGGATTCTCTCCTGTGTGATTTCTTCTGTGTGTTACAAGACTTGTACTATTTATGAACTCTCTTCCACATTCCTCACACTGAAACCCTTTCCTCTCTTCCTGCCCAGTACTTGTGGTCACAATCTGTGGATGGTCAGAAGTTTCCTCATGATTTGGGGGATTATATGATGGATCTGTACTGTGACGTCCTGGATGTACATGAGGGGTAATGAGGTTTTCTCCTGAGGAGCGCTCCATTATATCTTCATCTTCTCCTTTATCACTTACTGATAACATGACGTTTCCCTCAGAGATCGCACTGGGATTTTCTGTAGGAGTAAAAATAGATTTTATGATTCTTATTGATTTTAGCACAAATTTAATTTGCATGTTCTATGATTTCCATAGGGTGTGAATCGGGCAATAAGATATCATGTATACATCACTACATCACTGTCACTCGGTCAGGAGACTGTTGTATTGATGCCTGGACGTCCGCTGCCTCCGGGGAGAAACACCAAACAGATTCCAGATAACAGGGTTGTGCATCAATACAAATGGCAATAAGTAAAAGGAAACTAAAGTATTGGTACAAAAAAAAAAAAAAAAAGTTTCCTTGGCCTCCCCGGCTGCTCAGACGCTGTAGGTCGGTGCAAGTCCTTTCACTCAGTCATGCGGAGTAGAGTACAGTACAGCTTCTGCTGTATCCTCAGTGACAGACGCACGGAGATCAATAATGGAACGTCACACAGTAGGATGTGCCAAAAAATTCTCAGTGTTTTATTCAATACTCAAGTAGAGTTAAAGTGGTGAAACGTTTTTCGGTACAGTGAAGTACCTTCATCAGACTCTTTGTATAGCTGTAGCACAATGTATATCGTATAATAAAATGCGATAGTGTAGCCACTGGATTCTCCGCACGTATGCCTCGCAGGGTCCGCTGGAGTTAATCAAATTGGTGGTCAGTGGTGAAGACGCGGCACCAGGGGAAAAGCTGTAGCGCTGTTGAAAAGGGCGAGCCCTTTTCAACAGCGCTACAGCTTTTCCCCTGGTGCCGCGTCTTCACCACTGACCACCAATTTGATTAACTCCAGCGGACCCTGCGAGGCATACGTGCGGAGAATCCAGTGGCTACACTATCGCATTTTATTATACGATATACATTGTGCTACAGCTATACAAAGAGTCTGATGAAGGTACTTCACTGTACCGAAAAACGTTTCACCACTTTAACTCTACTTGAGTATTGAATAAAACACTGAGAATTTTTTGGCACATCCTACTGTGTGACGTTCCATTATTGATGACAAACAGGGTTGGGACCCTACGCTCACACCAAACCGCATCTCCTACTGCAACCCTCTTACCAGACGCACGGAGATCATTCCGGCTGGACATAGAATATCCTCTGCTTCTCAGAGAGAAAGTCCAGAATAAGCAGCAGCATTATTACCAGTAACAGGCGGACGCCCTGTAAGACTCCAAACATTAGATGAGCTCTTCACCCCTCGGGGCTGCTCCCCTGCTTATCAGGTATGAGGAACGAGGAGAGTTACTGGACTGGAGCTCTAAGGGGGAACCGACCTGAAGAAACCTGGGACTTCTCCTGCTCCATTCATGACTCCGTACCTGTGGTAACACTTCCTGGAATCTCCTCCTCCACTTCCCTCTTACACAGGTGATGGCCCCTCATCCTCTCTTCTTCAGCCTCCGCTTTAATATCAGTCACATCTTCTCCCTGATTTCTGGCAATGGCTCCATCTGTAGGAAACACACAGTGATGGGATAGATTGCCATGTGATGAGGAGATGATGGGAGTAGTAGTATCTAGAGGAGAAAGTCTCCGCTCCTTACACTGCTGATCAGTCCAGTAATCCGTCTCCTCTTCTGCTTCTTCTTTAACCTCAACCTTAATATCCATCAGATCTTCACCCTAAACAGGGAAGAAATAATGTAATATCTTTGGTTCAGTCACTTTATGGTCAGATTTTGATAAGACTTTAGCGCCATCTACCTGCTGACTGTCTGGTACATGTATGAGTACAGGAGCTCCACCCCCTATATAGATGTACCCCAGGACTCAGCAGCGCCATCTACCTGCTGACTGTCTGGTACATGTATGAGTACAGGAGCGGCGAGCTCCACCCCCTATATAGATGTACCCCAGGACTCAGCAGCGCCATCTACCTACTGACTGTCTGGTAAATGTATGAGTACAGGAGCGGTGAGCTCCACCCCCTATATAGATGTACCCCAGGACTCAGCAGCGCCATCTACCTGCTGACTGTCTGGGACATTCTCCTCCGGGCAGTGCTGGGAATACAGAGGACTCAGGGGACATCTCTCGGGTGGATTTCTCCTACTGGATCCATCTGTGGAGACACAAACACACAGTGACGGAATACATGAGCTGCTGGAGATCTGTGTTAGGATAGGTGCAGTCATGGTGTCAGGGTCGCAGCCTGTTCCGCTAGTTCTGTTCAGTCCAGCATGCATGGGGTTAATCCTCTTGCAATTGATGGGCATGGTCAGTCTGACACTGGTGTCAGCCTATCGGCATCTGTCTTTAGCACCTGGGCTGGCGGATCGGTCCCGCCTTCCCTCCATTTCGGGAGGCTGGTTTGGACGCCCGGCGCTCTATAGCCTCTAATCTCAAACCTCAATTGCATATGGTGCACATTAGTTGGTCAGAGTACAGCCTTAGCTAGGTAGGGCTTTAGTTAGAATATTGCCCTAGTAATGGCCCAGGAAATTCCTACCTTGCTCGTCTGAGACCTGTGGTGCTTCTCAGCATGTTTCTGATGTAGATATTCCGCGCTCTCACCAGGTTTATTCTGACTATTTGTAGCTCATCTATTTCTATACTGACGACTTGTGTAATAACCTGATTCCAGATCAGGCCGAGACCATCCGGCCCTGTAGTGGCCTCTGGTTAGATGTCGGGGAGCCTTAGATGAGGGCACTATGAGATTTAGGGAGCGTCTTCTTCTGCTCTCTGTTATCTTCCAGTTGCTGCAGTTTCGGGAACTGCTTTAGAGGCGATTCCATAACAGATAGAAAGCCTTACAGTAATGGCTTCCACTATGGAGCAGACGCCGAGCAGAGTGTGAGGCTGTAAGACAGGGCCGGTCCAAGAACTTGCTGTAAATCTCAAGGGCCCGTTATGGTTTCAGCTCCTGTGAACCCGAGAAGAATCTGCCCGATGCCATCCCAGTCACAGGTGGAAGGTTAGAACACAAAAAAAGAGGACCCCAGCCCCCCGAAACTAATAGAAGGTGGATCTATATCAGCTGGGAATCAATCCCTCGGCTCGGGGTGAAATCTGCTTCTCATCTCTGACCTGTTTCTCCACCATCACTGACAAAAAACTCTCCTCCCTAATCTCTAAATCCCACCTCACCTCCTGCGTGCTCGACCCGATCCAGTCACATCTCATCCCCAAACTCACTGAAGTCATTTCTCCGGCCCTAACCCATCTCTTCAACCTATCCCTAGCCAATGGATCCTTCCTATCCGCCTTCAAACACGCCACAGTCACACCTATACTTAAGTAACCGTCCCTCGCCCCATCCTCCCCATCCAACTATCGTCCCACCTCACTGCTCCCGTACGCCTCAAAACTGCTTGAGCAACACGTCCACTCCGAACTCTCCTCCTATCTCTCCTCCAACCTGCTCTGTGACAGACTCCAGTCAGGCTTCAGACCCCGGCACTCCACTGACACTGCCCTAACAAAAGTCACTAATGACCTGCTAACCGCCAAAGCAAAGCGCCATTACTCTGTCCTCCTTGACCTCTCCTCTGTCCTGGTCCTCCTTGACCTCTCCTCTGACACAGTTAACCACTCCCTCCTGTTAGAAATTCTCTCATCCCTTGGAATCTAAGACTTGGCCCTTTCCTGGATCTCCTCATACCTCACCGACCGCACATTCAGCGTCTCCCACTCGCACACCACCTCCTCACCTCACCCTCTCTCTGTAGGTGTCCCCAAGGCTCCGTCCTAGGACCCCTTCTGTTCTCCATCTACACCCTAGGCCTGGACCAACTCTCAGAATCTCATGGTTTCCAGTACCATTGCTATGCCGATGACACCCTGATCTACAACTCTGGACCTGACATTACCTCCCTGCTGGCCAGAGTTCCAGCTTGTTTAGCGGCCGTAGCCTCCTTCCTCTCCTCCCGCTTTCACAAACTCAATATGGAGAAAACTGAGTTCATCATCTTCCCCCCACCCTGTATGGCCCTTCCACTTGACCCATCTATCAAAGTTAATGGAACCACAATTACCACTGTCCCACAGGCCCGATGCCTTGGGGTAACCCTGGACTCAGACCTATCCTTCAAGTCACATGTTCAAACCCTCAACACTTCCTGCTTCTGCTGACTCAAAAACATCCACCGAATCCGCTCCTTCCTCACCCCAGAAACTACCAAGATGCTCGTCCAGGCCCTCATAATCTCCCGCTTAGACTACTGCAACACCCTTCTCCATGGACTCGCAGCAAACACCCTTGCCCCCCTCCAGTCCACCTTAAACTGTGCTGCTCGTTTAATTCACCTCACCCCCCGATCTTCATCAGCTGCTCCCCTCTGCCAGTCCCTCCACTGGTTACCTATAGCCCAGCGAATAGAGATCAAGCTACTAACGCTAACATACAAAGCCATCCACAACCTGTCCCCTCCATATATCTCTGACCTCATCCTCACCTGTCCCCTCCATATATCTCTGACCTCATCTCCCGCTACCTGCCCACACGTAACCTCAGATCCTCCAACGACCTCCTACTCCGCTCTGCTCTCATCCGCTCCTCACACAACCGTCTCCAAGACTTCTCCCGTGCATCCCCCATACTCTGGAACTCCTTACCAAGACACATAAGACTGACCCCCACAATCACAGGCTTCAAGAAGGGCCTGAAGACTCCCCTATTCAGGAAGGCCTACACCCACCAATAACACTATCACCGCACCCCCATCTGTACAGTCTCCCCCTCTCCTTCTGTCTCTACCCCTCCCTCATAGATTGTAAGCCCTCGCGGGCAGGGCCCTCTACCCCACCGTGCCAGTCAGTCATTGTTAGTATTATATCTACCTGTATATTCTGTGTATTGTATGTAACCCCCAAATGTAAAGCACCATGGGATTAATATAATAATGTACAGCACTTGGGATTATTGGCGCTATATAAACAATAATCATCATCATCATATACAGAAAGTATAAAAAATCCAGCTCTGGAAACGCGTTATAATAAAACGTAACCTTTAATAGTCCATTATTAGAATAAGCCCCAAACAATAGCGCTCCGTCCAATAAACAACAAGGAGCAGAAACAATGTGTCTAATAAGAATTCATGAAAACAAACACAAAAAAACATGTCGCATTACAGACAGACAGGCAATCCTGACGCGTTTTCAGGCCTGTGGCTTCTTACTCATAACTAGAGTTGATTCAATTAGTATTCGAAACAGTTTCAAATACCTCGCTCCCATAGGAATGAATGGGAGCGGGCGCAGCAAGGGGTTAAGCACCGGCCGCTCCCATTCATTCCTATGGAGCGGGGAATACGAAACTGCAGTTTATAATACTATTTGCTCATCTCTACTCATAACTCATGTTAGAAAAGGCGAGAACTCCACAAAGTTATATTGTACTTGTCATCCTGGATCCAATATGGCCGCCCGCTGGTGTGATTAACCCTTCACATACAGAACAAAACACAGAGACCCCTGTGTATATACCCCAAATACATTGCAGCATGGACACGCAATATGATCAGACACGCAATAAACATGTATAGAAGACATTAGTACAAGACCTGGTCAGCGCTGCTCATGGAAAGTCAGACATGGCAAATACATCCCAAACCAGAGAACCCCGAACCCTGAATGTCGGCATAATGATGGGGAAGGAGAATATGAGGAGCGGTAATCCAAGATGGAGCAGCGACCCCGGTATGTAAGCGCCGAGCAACAAAGCCAGCCGTGTCACCCGGGGGCCGATCATGTGATCAATCTAAAGACCAATAATAATGTCCCGAGCACCGATCCTGCGCTATAGGCGTCACATACATCAACTCACCCCAATGTCAAGAAATCAAATATTAAATGTATAACTTACGGAGATAAAATATTGGTGCAAAAATCACATGAAATAGAGGGAGGAGTGCGCAGAAATAAAAATAAATACACAGAAAAAAATATTTGCAAAAATAAAAAAAAATTAAAATAAAAAAACCCTGCGTATAATTAATAATTTTTTGTATTTTATTTTTTTGCATATACAGTACAGACCAAAAGTTTGGCCACACCTTCTCATTCAAAGAGTTTTCTGTTTCTCGTAATATTTCACTGGGGGACACAGTAACCATGGGGTATAGAGCTGGTCATTAGGAGGCGGACACTAGGAAAGAAAAAACAGTTGGCTCCACCTACACAGGCTATCCCCTCCCACTGACAGTGCACTCAGTCAGTTTTTTTCCTAGTGTCGTAGGAGGTCTCTGTCTTGCATCGTTTTTCTTTTCAGGGGCAGGGGGTTATCAGTGTATATGCTACACTAGTGCTACCCCCTGCGGGCGCAATCGCTCTAGTACAGAGCGCCCCGCAGTCACCCAGTCCCCTGTTGCTGCATTGACGGTTGGATTTCGGTGACCCCACCTTTGGTGCGAGGTATCACTGAGGTGGAGAGTCTGTGGCGCCTGAAGACGCCAGACCGGTAAGTATTAGAGGGCAGAGGTAAGTACTTTCTCTTCCCCTCTTCCCCCCCCCTTTTCTGTCTTCCCCCGTGCCCTGGGGTCATGGCGGGTGTGGGGGAATAGAGGGTGTGCCCTAGCTCTCTGGGTTCCCCTTCCTTTTGGGTCTAGCCAGGGAGGTTACACTGGCGGCTTCGCCGACGGGGATTGGATGCACTAGGCCCCACCATGCCCCGGCCTCTCTTCCGGCTCCCTGTGGCAGCCATGGATTCTACTGAAGCTAGCTTCTGCTGTGTCCGGTCTCCCCTTGTGTGGCCGGTGCACGGGCAGCCGCGGCGTCTACGCGAGGCCGTGCTGGTTCCCGCAGCTCCCTGGGCTTCCGGGCGGCCAAGACTGAGTGCGCGGTTCGGGGATCGGGCGTTGGCGGTGGCCTCTACTCGAGGCTGTGGCTTCCCCAGGCAGTAGGCCGCATTAGGACCTGGCTCATTCCCGGGCTTTCCTGAGCCCTGGAGGCTGCCCTTGGGGCAGTAGGCGGGCCTGGGTGTTTCCTCCTGCCTCTTTGTGCTGGAATCTTGCAGGGAAGGTCTTGGCTAATGTCCTCATGTCTAAGGTCTGTTCTTCTTTTTGCAGTTTCAGCTTTTTGTGCAGCTCGTCTGCAGCGGTGAGGAGGGTCTCCTTCCAGTGGTTTGGTAGGTGCCCCTTTGGGGTTATTCTTTTTACTGCCATACTTGCTAACATATGGAGTGTCCCTGGGTCCCATTGCCCCTGCTGTTGTCACGTTTTGCGTATTTCAGGGTTTGGGCATTCCTCCTCAGTCTTAAGTAACTTGGCCAGACTTGATCAGTCTATGGTGGTGTCTTGGAGATGTTGCCCGCCCAAATAGATGCCTCTGTTTGCACAGTCAGTTGCGGTGCTGGCCAGCGGGCTCGGAAATCCTGCTTACTGTTGTTTAATTTGGGGACGCTTCTGACTCCAAACCGGAGTTCTGGCCAGGCACATTGGTACCACCTGCTAAGCAGGAGTTTGTCTGTACAAGTTGGGATATTTCCAAATAATAGAGAACCCTAGGGCTGTGGCTCAGGACGACATCTCCCCCTGCTTGCTCTGTGTTTTTGGGGACGCCGCTAACTCCTAGCCGGAGTTCTAGCCGGGCACATTGGGAGCAACTATTATGCAGGAGTTTGCCCGTGATATTTGCGATTCTCTTCAGACACGGAGAACCCTAGGGCTGTTGCTCAGGAGAACGTCTCCTCCTGCTTGCTCTATTTGTTTCGGCAAGCCAGAGGATCTGCACATGGTTCCCCTAGGAAAGGTGGATCTAGTCTCCTCCTGCTTACGCTGCATATTCGGGTGACGATGCTGACTCCTAACCGGAGTTCCAGCCAGGCACATTGGTAGCAGCTGCTATGCAGAAGCATGTCCGTGTAGTCCGTGATATTCGTCTAAGAATCAAGGGCGCTAGGGCCATTGCGCAGGTGAATATTGCCCCCTGCTTACTCTGCTTTTTCCAAGGACGCCTCTGACTCCGAGCCGGAGTTTCAGCTAGGCACATGGTAGCAATGCTACGCAGGAGTTGCCCATACAGTTTGTGATACTATTCATCTGACAGAGGGCTCGAGGGCATTTCCTTCCGCATAGCTGCCGTACGTCTTAGTTTTTATTAACCATTCACTAGCCATTAACTATATTCGGCAGAAATGGTGATTCATCCAGCACGTACCCTGGTTGTTCCAGGAGATCAGATGTGCTGTTTCTTCTTCTGGGTGGACCGAGTCGGCCATTGCCAGATTTCTGGGCTGCCCTTTGGCCTCTAGGTAACTTTGCCTCTCTCAGTGATCCAACTGTTAGTACGCTGGACGTTGCGGCTAAGTGGTTTTTGTCTGCGACTGGTTTTGTGCATCCTTTCTGGCCACTTCAGGACCGTGCCTGGGGCAATCAGCTGAGGGCTGATGAGTCAGCTCTGCAGGATTACCAGCGTTCCTCCTTTTGCTGCATACTGGGTTAATTGTATCAGCTGCGGCAATCAGCTGAGGGCATCTGGCTGAGGTGTCAGCTCTGCAGGACTATCAGTTTCTGGTGGAGCAGTTTTCTATATGCTTCTGTGTGCCTATGTGATGCTTCCCTTTTAGTGGCTTGCAGGTATTGCCTAAGCCGCTGCTGATGTGGAGCTATGTGTCACACTATTTATTGACCCTGTTTCCTTGATGATTGTGGTTGCTCTTCCCCGTTTTGGTGAACAGAGCTGTCCCTTTGTGAAGAGCTTGAAGCAGCGACTGGAGGTTGAAGTTTCCTGCTTCCTCTGAGGAGTTCAGGGCATCAGGTCTTCCTCTGCGGGGGGCAATCTCCTGGATTCACGCTCCAAGAAGCCTTCTCTCTAGCCCAGACCTGCCTGGCGTACCTGCTCTGCCTTTTTGGTCTGATCTGTATAGCCCCAATGTGTATTTAGGTCTTCCCCTGTCCGGGGAGCCTCGAATGAGGAATCATCGACTCGCCTTCTGGAAGATTTGGCTTGCCTGGGTTCGGGGGGCTTCAGCAGCAGGCGGTGATTGCATCTGTGCCTGCTTCTCTATATATATCTATAGTCTTCCTGGCGCCTTAGTGGCTGCCTTGATACAGGGCTCCAAGCTGGGAGCAACCTTTATCCTTTCCTTTCTTTTCCTTTCTCACTCTTTTTCTCTGTATCTTCAAGAATCCTGTAACCAAGCAAACTAGCACTATGAATTAGCAACTATAAATCGAATGGAAGACCTTGTGGAGTATTTTGTTTCTATTGTAAAGCATGGACAATGACTCAAGACCTGGTTCAGCTGGTTTCCTGTGTGTACACATGTACCTGTTTACCATCCCCCCAGGAGCTAAGGACAGCATGGACACCATGCGGAATGGAGGAGAAACCTACATGGAAATGCGGACTTCTTTTTTCAAGGAGATGATTTTTGGCGTCTATTGCTGATGTGTGAAGATGCTACAGCTGACTGGTATTTCTTTCTATTACTGTGGACACGTGGGACTCTGTTACAGCCTGGGAACCTACCATCACCCACCTACCCCAGGAGTTATGGAAGCTTGGCAAGAGAGCAGCACCCTGTATACCTGGATGGCTTCAGACTTCTTTGGGGCAGTAGAACACAGTGGTAAGAAGAAAGGAGGAGGAGGAGGAGGGCTTGTGATGAAGGACATTTGGGGCATTTTTTGTGGTTAATGGACAAAAGCGCTGATGCAAGATACCAAACTATCTACTCATTCCTGTATCCTGCTTAAACTGTATCCCTGCTATTACCATTCATTCATTCATTCTGCTGGTATGTCTATCTCACATGAACAAATAACTCCAGCCTCATTCCTGTATCCTGCTTAAACTGTATCCCTGCTATTACCATTCATTCATTCATTCTGCTGGTATGTCTATATGTCTCTGTAGCCACTATATCACTTGCGATAGCTGTCTGTAATTCCCTGCTGTGTACCATTTCCTGTTCTTTGATCGGGCCTGATTGTGTCTGCTTATATGCACACCCCTATTCACACCTGATAGAGATCTTACAAACTCTGGCTTGTATAAATGTAATAGCTTAGGTCATTCTGGCCTTGGTCATTCTGCATCCAGTGTGCCATCCAGTGTGCATCTAAGTGTAGACTTCAGAATTATACCAGAATTAAACCAGAAGGGAACAGAAGGTAACATAATCCAACTGCTGCAAACTGCTCACTTGTCTACCAGACATGTTTCTCATTTCAATCACTGTTGTTCTCCCACTCCTTGTAAAAACCACCTTTCCACCCCAAACCAGTCTGGTCAGTAAAGAAATCCTCATCTCTCCCTCTCTCCTACCCCACCATATAACTTTCTCTGCACAGCTCCTCACAAACCTGCAGGCTTTCTGCCCCAGACACATACAACCCCCCCCCCCCCCCGCAGCCTCTCCTACCTACACCTGCTGTCACTCTCCCTGCTCCTCCTTACTTCTGGTGACATATCTCCTAACCCTGGACCTCCACAGCAAATCTCCACTGTCAGCCATTTCCCCACAACTGGTGCTAGAGCACGGAACCCCCGAAACCTCAAACCAATCTCACTCACTCCTACCCCTCCCCCTGCCCTCCCCGGTGCACTGTGGAATGCCCGCTCCGTATGTAATAAACTTACCTACATCCACGACCTTTTCATTCTCAATGATCTTACATTTCTCTGTCTCACAGAAACATGGCTGACCCCCTCAGACACCGCCTCCCCCGCTGCACTCGCCTATGGAGGTCTGCAATTCTCACATACTCCCCGCCCCAACAACAAACCTGGCGGAGGCGTAGGCGTCCTCCTGTCAGACAAGTGTTCATTTGCCCCTATCCAGGCGCTACCTGCCCTTAGCCCCCCCTCCTTTGAAGTGCATTCTGTTCGTATCTACTCACCCGCCAACCTCCGACTAGCCGTCATATACCGACCGCCAGGACCTACCGCTGCCTTTATCGACCACTTCACCACCTGGCTCACACACTTCCTATCTACAGACACCCCCACCATCATCATGGGGGATTTCAACATCCCCATTAACACAGACCACCCTTCCGCCTCCAGTCTCTTGTCCCTCACCACCTCCTTTGGTCTCTCCCTCTGGTCCTCTTCTGCCACCCACACAAAGGGGGGCACACTAGACCTAATATTCACCCGCCTCTGCTCCATATGCAGCCTCTCTAACTCTCCATCCACGCTCTCTGACCACAACCTGCTAACGTTCTCTGCCCTCTCTTCTCCAACGGACCCCCCACTCTCTAAACCACCACGCCCCCGCAGGAACCTCAACCGCCTTGACACCTGCACCCTCTCAGACTCTCTCCTACCACTCGCTGACATATCCTCAATCCAGGACACAGATGCCGCTGCTGCCTTCTATAATACCACCATTACCTCAGCCCTTGATTCTGTAGCCCCCTACACAAACTCCAGAGCCCGACCAACCAATAGACAACCCTGGCACACTGACCAGACTAAAAAACTGAGACGTGCCTCGCGGGTTGCAGAGCGCCTCTGGAAGAAAAGCCACTCCCAGGAGGACTTCCTCAGGTACAAAGAGGCAGTTCTCTCATTTAAGAACGCACTCACCGCCGCCAAGCAGGTCTACTTCACCACACTCATATCCGCACTCTCTCGCAACCCTAAACAGCTATTCTCCACCTTCAACTCCCTCCTCCGTCCTCCCGCCCCCTCCTCCGACATCACTTATCTCAGCTGACGACTTCGCCTCCTACTTTAAAACTAAAATTGACACCATCAGAGACAGCCTCACCCTACTCCCCCGACAATCCATCCACCCAACTACTCGCTGCTCCCCATCCCTGACCTGTTTCTCCTCCATCACTGATGAAAAACTCTCCTCCCTAATCTCCAAATCTCACCTCACCTCCTGTGCGCTCGACCCGATTCAATCACATCTCATCCCCAAGCTCACTGAAGTTATTACTCCAGCCCTAATCCATCTCTTCAATCTATCCCTAACCAATGGATCCTTCCCCTCAGCCTTCAAACACGCCACTGTCACTCCTATACTTAAGAAACCGTCCCTCGCCCCGTCCTCTCCTGCCAACTATCGCCCCATCTCACTGCTCCCGTACGCCTCAAAACTTCTCGAACAACACGTCCACTCAGAACTCTCCTCCTATCTCTCGTCCAACCTGCTCTTTGACATACTTCAGTCAGGATTCAGACCCCGGCACTCCACTGAAACTGCCCTAACAAAAGTCACTAATGACCTGCTAACCGCCAAAGCCAAGCGCCATTACTCTGTCCTCCTCCTCCTCGACCTCTCCTCTGCCTTTGACACAGTTGACCACTCCCTCCTGTCAGAAATTCTCTCATCCCTTGGTATCTCAGACCTGGCCCATTCCTGGATCTCCTCATACCTCTCTGACCGCACATTCAGCGTCTCCCACTCGCACACCACCTCCTCACCACACCCTCTCTCTGTAGGTGTCCCCCAAGGCTCCGTCCTAGGACCCCTCCTGTTCTCCATCTACACCCTTGGCCTGGGCCAACTCATAGAATCCCATGGCTTTCAGTACCATTGCTATGCCGACGACACCCAAATATATATCTCTGGACCAGACATTACCTCCCTGTTGGCCAGAGTTCCAGACTGTTTAGCAGCCGTAGCCTCCTTCCTCTCCTCCCGCTTTCTCAAACTCAACATGGAGAAAACAGAGTTTATCATCTTCAGCCCATCCTGTATGGCCCCTCCACCTGACCCATCTATCAAAGTTAATGGAACCCCACTTACCCCTGTCCCACAGGCCCGATGCCTTGGGGTAACCCTGGACTCCGACTTATCCTTCAAACCACATATTCAAGCCCTCAACACTTCCTGCCGCCTCCAGCTCAAGAACATCCACCGAATCCGCTCCTTCCTCACCCCAGATACTACCAAGATGCTCGTCCAGGCCCTCATAATCTCCCGCTTAGACTACTGCAACACCCTTCTGCATGGACTCCCGGCAAACACCCTCGCCCCCCTCCAGTCCACCTTAAACTGTGCTGCTCGCTTAATCCACCTCACCCCCCGATCTTCATCGGCTGCTCCCCTCTGCCAGTCCCTTCACTGGTTACCCATAGCCCAGTGAATTGAGTTCAAGCTACTAACGCTAACATACAAAGCCATCCACAACCTGTCCCCTCCATATATCTCTGACCTCATCTCCCGCTACCTGCCCACACGTAACCTCAGATCCTCCAACGACGTCCTACTCCGCTCTGCCCTCATCTGCTCCTCACACAACCGTCTCCAAGACTTCTCCCGTGCATCCCCCATACTCTGGAACTCCTTACCACGACACATAAGACTGACCCCCACAATCACAGGATTCAAGAAGGCCCTGAAGACTCACCTATTCAGGAAGGCCTACAACCTCCAATAACACTATCACCGCACCCCCATCTGCACAGTCTCCCCCTCTCCTTCTGTCTCTACCCCCCTTCCCTCATAGATTGTAAGCCCTCGCGGGCAGGGCCCTCTACCCCACTGTGCCAGCCGATCACTATTAGTATGATATGTACCTGTATATTTTGTGAATTGTATGTAACCCCCAAATGTAAAGCACCATGGAATTAATGGTGCTATATAAATAAACAATAATAAATAATAATAATAAACTATCAGCTGTGAGCAGGAGATCTCACTACGTACCAAAGAACTACCACGTTATCATGATAGCTGCATATGTCCCCCACCTCTGCAAAATGTTTTTTGCTTGTTATATCTACATGCTGTGACCCCCCTCCTCGTGTCCTCAAACCACATTTGGCTGTATTATTAACATCAATCCGCACAGAGAACTAAACGATCCTGCAGTGTGTCTGTTTTCTTTCTTTTTTAGTTGCTATGATTCCAAGGATTTCTCCATCTGCCATGAGCCTGTATGTGTTTTCCTCTCTTGTTATATACTACTGGACCATCTATGAAACTGTATCACTGAAATTTCCCCATTGTGGGACTATTAAAGGAATATCTTCTCTATATTCTAGGGTTCGGTTTCAGCCTACTGACTGTTCCAAAGAAGGAACGTCTCTCTCTGTTCCATTCTGGACCTGAAGTCTCTCAACAGGTTTGTTCAAAGTTCTAATCTTTCCCATCGAGTCTCTGCTATTTGTAGTTGCCTTTATGGAACTGGGTGAATTCCTTTGTGCATTGCACTGTCCCCTCTCATGGCTTGTTCCGCCCAAGAGGTGTGGCTGTTGTACCGTACCTGGAAGATCTTCTAGTCAAGGCTCCTCTACAGGACGGACAATCTCTCCAGTTGCAGATCTCTATGGTTCTTCAATGGTTCAGCTGGATTGAACTTGATGTATGGCGCTCCCCTCTTGATTTTATCCTTGGGATGCCTTGTCTTTCATACACGGCAGCTGTCATTGCAGACGCTAGCTTTCGGGGGATGCAGGGTTACTAGTCCAGAATGTTCTGGAACGATGGTCAGGAAGGAATCCTCCCTCCAGTTTATCAGTTGGAACTGAGGGCCTTCTTTCACACTCTGTACCCTGAACACCCTTTTTCTGGGGTTGCTGGCTCATTCTCAGCTCAACTGTTCCACTGCCGTCGCCTTTTTAACTATCCGGGGCGTGTTCAAGAGCCAGGCCGTTTTTTTGTGGCCTTCTGTTTTAACCTCAAGGTTCTTCTATGCATGGCCAGATGCAGGAATCCTCAGGCGTTTTGTTCAACGCTCTTGTGATTCCCTGGTGGGGGTTATTCAGTTCAGGTATCTATTTCTCCCTCTTTCTGTCTCCTCAGACTTTCAAGGGACTCATGGTCGAGAAGATTCCTGCCATCGAGGTGGCTCCATACTGGCCCTGTCTGGCTAGTACACAGACCTTATGGTTCTATTGGCAGACGCCCTGACCTGCTCCTCTGCGGGAGGATCTGCTCTCCTAGGGACCCTCCACCTCCCCTTTCGTTAGCTAAGTCTAACGATGAGGCTGTTGAGGCCGAATTATTTTCTGGGCCTGTTTTTCTTTTTTAATTTAGGCCAGGGAAGCTTCAGTCAGCAAACATTTTCCATTGCTCTTGGTAGTCTTATCTCTGCTGGCGCGGAACTGTAGATTATCGTCTTTTTCTCGCCCAGGATCCTGGTGTTCTTCAGTTGGGTTGGATCAGGGTTTTGACTTCTCCTTGCACTTCCTTTTCTCTTCCAGTAGGCCCGGATTTTCCGTGCTCAGTTATAGAAAAGTTTCCCAGGGTGTGGCGCAGCCTGTTCCTCCTTCCGGCTTCCAGTTGATCCTTAATATCTTTACCTCATTCTTGAGGTACTTCAGGCTCATCCTTTGAGCCTCTAAAGTAAAGCTCGCTCCGCTTCTCTTTGCTATTACTTCTTGTTGTAGGCCTCTGAGCTGGCGGTTTGCCGTGCCAGTTTTCCATCCTTGGTTCTTCACAGGACAAGGTGGTCTTCTTCTTCCATCATCATTTCTTACTAAGTGGCATCCGCTAGTCTCATTAGTGAGGACATTGTCTTGCCGTCTGTTTGGCCGGAGCCTAAGCTCCCTTGTAAGCGCCTTCCACTGCCTGTAGGTTGTTCCGGGTGGCCGGTTTTTCAGACTCTCACAGAACCTCTTTGGCGCTGTGTTGGTCATTTTTTTTTTTATCTTCCAGAGGGATCTAGGAAGGGCTTGCCGCTTTCAGGGGGTCCATTTCTAGATGGATCCGGTCTGTTATTTGGAAGCCTTGTTAGCTAAAGGGTAATGATTTACCCTTCTGTGTAGCAGCTTACGCTACCAGGGCGGTCGGTGCCTCCGGGGCTGTTTGGCTTCAGTTTGCTGGTGCAGAGCTGTTTTCTGTTCACTTTTTTTCACCAAATTGTTACCAGATCTCTTCTGTGTCTTCTGCCAATGCCAGTTGGTCGGAGGGGGCTGCAAGCGGCAGTGTGCCAATTGTTCTCAGGACTGTGTTTTTCCCTCCCTCGGGGACTGCTGTTGGACGTCCCATGGTTACTGTGCCCCCCAGTGAAATATTACGAGAAAACAGGATTTTGGTGTACTCGCCTTGTAAAATCCTTCTCTCATTGTTTCACTGGGGGACACAGGTCCCACCCGTTGGAATATTTGATGTATGGGGTTTTATTTCTTCGCAAATTTAGGTTTGTACTTGGTGATTGGTTCCATATTCTTGTTTTTGGACTCTCTCCTACTATACCCTCTGCACTGTCAGTGGGAGAGTATAGCCTGTGTAGGCGGAGCCAACAGTTTTTTCTTTCCTAGTGTCTGCCTCCTAATGACCAGGTCTCTACCCATGGTAACTGTGTCCCCCAGTGAAACAACGAGTAAAGGATTTTACAGGCGAGTTACATCAAAATCCTGTTATTTCCATGACTATGACAATTGTAGATGACACTGACGGCATCAAAACTCAGAAGACAGACATGTGGGATTATAAACAGTGTGACACCACTGACCATCTGTCTTCTATTCTCGCTTCCTTTTGCTTTGATTCCTGCTTTGCACACTCTTGGCATTTTCTTGATGAGCTCCATGAGGTAGTCACCGGGAATGGTTCTCACTTCACAGGTGTGCCCTGTCAGGTGTAATAAGTGGGATTTCTTGCCTTATAAATGGGGTTGGGACCATCAGTTGTGTTGTGCAGAAGTCAGGTACAGGATACACAGCTGATAGTCCGACTGAATAGACTCTTAGAATTTGTATTACAGCAAGAAAAAAGCAGCTAAGTAAAGAAAAACGAGTGGCCATCATTACTTTAACCACTTCCGGACCGCCCATAGACTATAAACGTCCGGGAAGTGGTTGCCTAGTTCTGACAGGACGTACCGGTACGTTCAATCAGAACACAGCAGCTGCACGGAGATCGTGCAGCTACTGAAGGTGGGAGCGGCTGTAACTTCAGCTGGAGCTCCCAGAGAAATAGCAGGGAAGGTTTATTCCCTTCCCTGCCTTCTCAATCACTGTGTATACAGCGCTCAATGAGCGCTGTATACACGGTTATGGGTGCCGCCATGATGCGGCCGCCCTGACCCGGTGGTCACGTGATCTGCCGGGAGCAGCGTCTTGCAAGAGCTGCTGGGTCCTACAGGACCAAGATCAGCTCTGTATACTGTGGACAGGACAGAGATCAGCTCTGTATACCGTGTATAGCAGCATGCAGGAGGCTAAATGTACCAGCCTCAGTTACAGGGGAAATCAGCCTCCAATACAAAAAAAAAGTGATCAGATGTCCCCAAAGGTCTCTTATCACCTTATGGGGACACAATCTGAAAATAAATAAATAAATAAATAAATAAAAAAAGTTTAAAAAAATGTAAATAAAATTAAAAAAATACGCTAATAAAAAGCCGTTATTTAAGGTTATAGCCCCACCCCCGACGACACCATACAAAATAAAAATTACCGTAACGGAGAGGAAAAACTAGTTTTTCAGTGACACTGTGTCATTAAATAAAATTAAAAAAAATAAATAAATTGAAAACCAGACACAATTTCCCTCCTATTATGTTAATATTTTCCCGGATATAAAAATAAAAACACATTCGAAAATAAAAACATAAAAATAAAGCCCTATGTGCCCCCGAAAAAAAGACGCAAAAATTAGATGACTGAGACATACGAGAAAAATGTTAAAGCCCTCAAAACCGCACATACAAAATAAACCTAAAATGTATCTGGTCCTGGAGCACAAATTGGCCGGTACTGAAGTGGCTAAGAAATGAAGGTCAGTCAGTCCGAAAAATTGGGAAAACTTTGAAAGTGTCCCCGAGTGCAGTTGCAAAAACCATCAAGCGCTACAAAGAAACTGGATGACATGAGGACCACCCCAGGAAAGGAAGACCAAGAGTCACCTCTGCTGCGGAGGATGAGGACCAACCCAGAAAAGGAAGAACAAGAGTCACCTCTGCTGCGGAGGATGAGGACCGCCCCAGGAAACGAAGACCAAGAGTCACCTCTGCTGCAGAGGATAAGGACCAACCCAGGAAAGGAAGACCAAGAGTCACCTCTGCTGCGGAGGATGAGGACCACCCCAGGAAATGAAGACCAAGAGTCACCTCTGCTGCAGAGGATAAGGACCAACCCAGGAAAGGAAGACCAAGAGTCACCTCTGCTGCGGAGGATAAGGACCAACCCAGGAAAGGAAGACCTAGAGTCACCTCTGCGGAGGATAAGGACCATCCCAGGAAACAAAGACCAAGAGTCACCTCTGCTGTGGAGGATAAGGACCGCCCCAGGAGAGGAAGACCAAGAGTCACCTCTGCTGCGGAGGAGAAGTTCATCCAAGTCACCAGCCTCACAAATCGCAGGTTACCAGCAGCTCAGATTAGAGAGCAGGTCAATGCCACACAGAGTTCTAGCAGCAGACACATCTCTACAACAACTGGTAAGAGGAGACTTTGTGCAGCAGCCGGCCTTCATGGTAAAATAGCTGCTAGAAAAGCACTGCTAAGGACCGGCAACAAGCAGAAGAGACCGCAAGGAATGGACATTAGACCAGTGGGAATCTGTGCCAAGGTCTGATGAGTCCAAATTTGAGATCTTTGGTTCCAACCACCGTGTCTGTGCGACACAGAAAAGGTGAACGCATGGACTCTACATGCCTGGTTCCCACCGTGAAGCATGGAGGAGGAGGTGTGATGGTGTGGGGGGGCCAAGCTGGTGACACTGTTGGGGATTTATACTGACCCAGCATGGCTACCACAGCATCTTGCAGCGGCATGCCAATTCCATCCGGTTTGTGTGTAGTTGGACCACCATTTATTTTTCAACAGGACAATAACCCCAAACACCTCCAGGCTGTGTAAGGGCTATATGACCAAGAAGGAAAGTGATGGGGGGGGGGGGGGGCTACACCAGATGACCCGGCCTCCACAGTCACCAGACCTGAACCCAATCCAGATGGTTTGGGGTGAGCTGCACCGCAGAGTGAAGGCAAAAGGGCCAACAAGTGCTAAGCATCTCTGGGAACTCCTTCAAGACTGTTGGAAGACCATTCCCGGTGACTACCTCATGGAGCTTATCAAGAGAATGCCAAGAGTGTGCAAAGCAGGAATCAGAGCAAAAGGAAGCAAGAATAGAAGACAGATTGCCAGTTGTGTCACACTGTTTGGTAAGTCTATAATCCCACATGTCTGACTTCTGAGTTTTGATGCCTCAGTGTGATCTACAATTGTCATAGTCTTGGAAATACAGAAAACTCACAGAATGAGAAGGTGTGGCCAAACTTTTGGTCTGTACTGTATATATATTTTTTTTTCTGCTCCTTGTTATTTATTGGACGGAGCGCTATTGTTTGGGGCTTATTCTATAAATGGACGATTATAAGTTACGTTTTATTTTAATGCGTTTCCAGGGCTGGATTTTTATATTTTTTGAACAGGTGGAAGGTTCCCTAAAAAGGGATGCTAGTTAAGGCTGGGGGGGAGGGGGGGGACCATGTATGAGTGAAAGACTTGCAGGTTTGTATTGGCTAATGCAGGTCATTATTTTGGGAAAACTGTATCTTAGGAATGGTATATCCTAGAGAGCTGAGACCCAACCTAAAACCTTCCAGGATACCTGAAGTATCTGTGTGCCAAATTTGGTGAAGATTGGTGCAGTCATTTGGTTGCTCATAAAGAACAGACGGACAGATAGACATTTCATTTTTATAATATAGAGAGATAAGCGGGGTCTGTAATACAGTGACCAGTCATTATATTATTAGGTAACCCCATTATATGTGTATAATGTCTATATGTGTATAATACACACACTAGCAGAAGGACGCGGCTTCGCCCGGGTATATTACATGTTATGTTTGTGTAGCGGCCCCATAAGAATTGTCCAGTTTCTCATTGCTGTATTTTGTATATTGTTTGTGTGTATGTCCATAAGCGTCATGTGATCATATGTATCTCATTTCGGATATCAGTGAAAATCCTGCGATCGGTTGTTATGGAGACCTGGAGTAAAGCTGTGTGCATGTGACCTTGTGTAGCAGTGTCATTCAAAGCGCCCTGCCCCTATAAAGCCGACATAAAGCAGTGAATAAAAATGGCTGGGTTGCTATAGAAACCTGGAGTAAAACTGTAATATGTGATACTCTGTGCAGAGCCGTGTATCTAATCATCCAGCATGTGGTACTGTGTGCTGAGGCACGTATCTAATCCTCTGGCGTGTGGTACTGTGTGCAGTGGTGCGTATCTATCCCTTCGGTGTGTGGTACTGTGTGCAGTGGTGCGTATCTATCCCTTCGATGTGTGGTACTGTGTGTAGACACACATATCTAATCCCCTGGTGTGTGATACTGTGTGCTGACTTGTGTATCTAATCCTCCAGCGAGTGGTACTGTGTGCAAACGCGTGTATCTAATACTCCGGTGTGTGGTACTGTGTGAAGACATGTGTATCTAATACTTTGGCATGTGGTGTTGTGTGCAGATATGTGTATCTAACCCTCCCCATATGGTAATGTGCACAGACGTGCGTATCTAATCCTGCAGCATGTGTACAGACGCACGTATCTAATCCTCCGGCGTGTGGTAATGCGTGCTAACTTGCGTATCTAATCATATGGCATGTGGTGCTTTGTAAAGACATGTGTATCTAACCCTCCCCGTGTGGTATACTGTAGTGTGCAGTAGTGTGTATCTAATCCTCCACCGTGTGGTATTGTTTGCAGTGGCGCGTATCTAATCCTCCATTGTGTGGTATTGTGTAAAGACGTGCATATCTAATACTCCGGCGTGTGAAACTGTGCGCAGATGCGTGTATCTAATCCTGTGGCATGTGGTACTGTGTACAGACGTGCGTATCTAATCCTGCAGCATGTGGTATTGTGTAAAGACGTGCGTATCTAATCCTGCTGCATGTGCAACTGTGTACAGACGCACATATCTAATCCTCCGTTGTGTGGAACTGTGTGTAGACGAGCGTATCTAATCCTCTGGCGTGTGGTACTATGTGTTGAGGTGCATATCTAATCCTCCACTGTGTGGAACTTTGTGCAGACTCACGTATCTAATCCTCCAGCATGTGGAATTGTGTGTAGATGCGTGTATCTAATCCCGCAGCGTGTGTAACTGTGTGCATTGGCAGGTATGCAATCCTCTGGCGTGTGGTATTGTGTGCAGTGGCACGTATCTAATCTTGTGGTGTGTGGAACTGTGTGCAGATGTGCATAACTAATCCTCCAGCTTGTGGTATTGTGTGCAGTGGTGCGTATCTAATCCTCTGGCGTGTGATATCGTGTGCAGTGGCACATATCTAATCCTCTGGTGTGTGGTATTGTGTGAAGATGTGCATATCTAATCCTCTGGCATGTGGTTCTTTGTACATACGCATGTATATAATCCTCTGGCATGTGGAACTGTGTGCAGACGTGCGTATCTAATCTTTTGGCGTGTGGTACTGTGTGCAGACGCACGTATTTAATACTTTGCCATCTGATTCTGTGTGCTGAACTGTGTATCTAATCCTTCAGCGTGTGGTACTTTGTGCAAACGCATGTATCTAATCCTCTGGCATGTGGAACTGTGTGCAGACGCGCGTATCTAATCTTTAGCCATGTGGTACTTTGTGCAGATGCGCGCATCTAATCCTCTGGCATGTGGTATTGTGTACAGACGCGTGTATCTAATCCTATGGTGTGTTGAACTGTGTGCAGATGCGCGTATCTAATCCTCTAGCGTGTGGAACAGTGTGCAGATGCACATATTTAATCCTCTGGTGTGTGGGACTGTGTGCTGATCTGTGTATCTAATCCTCTGATGCGTGTATCTCAGTTTGGATATCAGTGTTGGATTGTGCATGTGGAGTGACCATATGTATTGAAGTTGGAATATGAGTGAAAGACTTGCAGGTTTGTATTGGCTAAGGGGGGGGGGCATTGTTTTTGGAATGCTGTATCTCAGCAACGGTGCGTCCGAGCGAGTTGGAGTCTCGTCTTAAACCTTCCCGGATACCTGAAGTATCTCTGTACCAAATTTGGTGAAGATCGGTCCAGTCGATTGGTCGTGCATAGAGAACAGACGGACAGACAAGAATTCATTTTTATACTATAGAGCCACAGGTCAGCACATAGTATTGCATACCAGAGGATTAAATATGCATGTTTGCACATGGTTCCACAACCCAGAGGATTAGATATGCGTGTCTGCACAAAGTACTACATGCCAGAGGATTAGATACACAGATCAGCACACATTTTCACATGCCAAAGGATTAGATACACGCGTCTGCACACAGTACCAAATGCTGGAGGATTAGATATGCACGTCTTTACACAATACCACATGCCAGAGTATTGGATACGTGCTTCTTCACTAAGTACCACACGCCAGAGGATTAGATATGCAAATCTGCACACAATTCCACATGCTGCAGGATTAGATACACGCCACTGCACACAATACCACATGCCAGAAGATTGGATACACGCCAATGCACACAGTTACACACGCCGCAGGATTAGATGCGCACATCTGCACACAGTTGCACATGCCATGGGATTAGATACGCACGTCTGCATAAAGTACCACACACTGGAGGATTAAATACACAGGTCAGCACACAGTGTCACACGCCAGAGGATTAGATACGCACTTCTGCACACAGTTCCACATGCCGCAGGATTAGATAAGCCTGTCTGCACAAAGTACTACACGCTGGAGGATTAGATACACAGGTCAGTTCACAGTATCACACGCAAGAGGAATAGATACACGCATCTGCACATATTTCCACATGCCAAAGGATTAGATACGCACATCTGCATACAGTTCCACACACTAGAGGATGCATGCACACAGCTTTGCTCCAGGTTTCCATAACAACCCAGCTATTTTTCTTCACTGCTGTAAATCAGCTTTAAAGGGGCAGAGTGCTGTGGACTTCTGACATCTGGTGAGCGACGAGAAGTTATACATAGAAAATAGACCAGAACCGAATCCTATGGGGCCACTAAGCAAACAAAATATGAAATATACCCGTGTGAGACCGAGTCCTCCTGCTTATATATATATATTTATATACACACTGGTCATTATTATACACCCCACCCTTATATATTATATACTAGCTTTTACCCGCGACTTCGTCTGCGGTGATTTGAGAATTGGCCGGACACAGACGTGTGAAACTGTAAAAGTGCTCTAAAAAGTTTGGTGGGCTAGCAAATGTGATGTGTTATATTGTGTATGTAGTAATACAGACAATGTGATGTGTTATATTGTGTAGTAATACAGACAATGTGATGTGTTATATTGTGTATGTAGTAATACAGACAATGTGATGTGTTATATTGTGTATGTAGTAATACAGACAATGTGATGTGTTATATTATGTAGTAATACAGACAATGTGATGTGTTATATTGTGTATGTAGTAATACAGACAATGTGATGTGTTATATTATGTAGTAATACAGACAATGTGATGTGTTATATTGTGTATGTAGTAATACAGACAATGTGATGTGTTATATTGTGTATGTAGTAATACAGACAATGTGATGTGTTATATTGTGCATGTAGTATACAGACAATGTGATGTGTTATATTGTGTATGTAGTAATACAGACAATGTGATGTGTTATATTGTGTATGTAGTAATACAGACAATGTGATGTGTTATATTGTGTATGTAGTGATACAGACAATGTGATGTGTTATATTGTGTATGTAGTAACACAGACAAAGTGATGTGTTATATTGTGTATGTAGTAATACAGACAATGTGATGTGTTATATTGTGTATGTAGTAATACAGACAATGTGATGTGTTATATTGTGTATGTAGTGATACAGACAATGTGATGTGTTATATAGTGGAAATCTATATGTAAATGTGAGTGAGTAGAGTGAGGGCGACTCCTGAGGAGACAGTAAGGAGTGTGCAGGCAGGTTGAGGCAGGAAATGCCAGGCAGTGTGTGTGAGTCTATAGCTGGGGCTAGGAGTCCTGCTTTTGTGAGTCTCCTGCTAGGAAGCCATGTTGTTTAGTGGCACCAAAAGTAGCCTGTGACTCAATCCTGAGGGAAAACTATGTTTGTGGAAAATTGCACGCAAATCCGTCCACGCGTTTTAGCGTGATTGAGGAACAAACATCCAAACTCACAAACATCCATATACTGGTCACTATTATACACCCCCCCCTCTTATATATCCTATTAATATTATAAATA